>NC_071114.1:23315000-23542500 GCF_024256425.1 Clarias gariepinus | reverse complement strand
GAAACTTGTTCAGCTCGAAGAGATCTAAATGTACACCGGATTTTGTAAGTATATATGCAAGTGTGTATGAGCTATGAGGCAAGATGTTCTAGGGGGCGCTGTGACGGGTGTTTGACTCCCAGGGCCGAGCCACACTGACATCCCAATAGCCGCAGATTCCAACCTGTATGCAAATTTTTAATGAGTTTTTGTGTATGTTAAGGCCCCCGAAAGTGCCCGGATGATTGAAAAATAAATAAATAAATAATAATAAAAAAAATTCATAAAAAAATAATAATCCTTAGAAAAACAAGAGGGCCCTGTGCACTACAGTGCTTGGGCCCTAATAATAGTGCAAAATAGAAAACTCTTAAGAAAAATAAAACTGAAAATGGCGAGAGAAAAAAAAGAATAGAGAAGAGATAAAGAGGGAAAAGACAAGGAGAAGGAATGAAATTAATGAAGGAAAAAATGAATGAAGAATGAAAAGTTCATGCTGGCAGACAAATTGTTTCACTAGAACAGGATGGGCTTAAACAACGGAGAGAAAGAGAGAGAGAGAGAGAGAGAGAGAGAGAGAGAGAGGGAGAGAGACTCTGTGTGAATAAAGAAAATGGAATCCACAAAAAATCCAATTAAAATGCAGTCTCTCTGACAGACACACACACACACACACACCTACTCTTTCTCACACACTCACGCAGAGGGAAAGGAGCTGAGAGCAAATCGAAGGTGTCAGAAACACAAAAAGGGAGGAAGTGGAGATGATCTGAAAGGAGCTGGCCAAGCTAAAGAAATGCTTCCAGACCGGCGTCTGATCAGACAGGAAGCAGTGCAGGTCTGGCCACACTTACTCTTCACCCCCTTTTTGCCCTTGCGCTCCTTCCTGTACTGCTCCTTGAGTTTGGAGATCAGGCTCTGGTCCACTTCCCAGGCCTCGGTCATGGCGTTCGGCTCCTTCTCTACATGGAGGATGGAGACAGCATTCAGTCTCAGAGCACAAACATTGGAGACGGAGACGAGCCGCGCCGCGTCCACCGCAAATCTGTGTTTAGTTTTATTTAGCTGAAGTACAGTAACACCCTGGATGGACTGTAGGATCACTGAGAAATGCATATTGTTTTAAGAACTAGATTTTCTGGCATATTTTTGTAATAACTCACTACCCCATTTAACAACTTCCTCTTTTTTAATAGGTTTATTTAGGTTCAGATTAGAACGGACTTTTTTGGAGTCAAGATAATTTGGAGTGCAAAGACACGAGGCTTCTAATACACACACACACACATACACCGATCAGTATTAACATAAAAACCACCTAGGGTTTGGTTCCCCTTGTGCCACCCGGGCAGCTCTGGCCCCTTGCGTGTGGCTTATGGGTGCTCAATCGGACAGGGATCTGGGGGAGTTTGACATGATTGATATAATTGGGCTCTTTGTTTGCGGTGTCCTGTGCACGGCGGGTGGTGATGGGTGTTCTGGTGCCTTTCTATCGTGACCGACTTTAAAACTATTTTCTGTGATTTGTGCTGCATTGGCTCTTCTGTGGGATCCGACCTTTGGTCCCAGCAGATATGGGTGAGCCTTGGGTGATCCTGTCACTAGTTTACCGGTCTATTGCTGGTAATCAGTGTTGTTCAGTTCACCTGGTGGTAGTGTTAATGTAATGGGCTGATCAGTGTAATAAACGAATGGTGTGCGAAACTGGGCTGAGAAGAACCCAAGTCCCGCCTTCCTGCTCTACAGTAGGATTGGCTCACATTTCCTATTCACTGAAGATCTAGCCAATCACAAAAGAGACCAAATTATTGCAATCAATTATTGCATAACTCAGAGGGTGGAATTTGTTGGCAAAAGGAACTTGCTTTTGTTCTTTTTAAATTTTTTTAAAATTTGATTTATAAAGAAAAAACAAAGCAAAATTCTCATCACCAAATACGACTAATTTCTTTTTCTTCTAGATATTAATTTTTCTCCCTGTAGAGGCTACAACACAGTCGAGGCTTAAGCTTTATAACAAAGTGTAACTAATAACATATACAGTATGTATAAGTATAAATTAAAGTTTCACACCACGCCCCTGTTTATTTTCTGCAGATTGTTGAGTCACAAAAGTGCAACACCAAGACATCACGTGACACTTCCTGAACATTTCCCCCCAGTCAGGTTTTAACATTAAGGATATTATTATTTATATTATTATTATTATTATTATTATCATCATCATTATTATTAATCTGTGCTCTTTCCAGCCCTTTCTTTATCCATCTTCAGCACTTTAGTTCTTGTCACTGAGCCACTGCAGCAGTGACAGACTGAGAAGAATCAGTTCAGGGCTCTTATAGACTAAAGGGATAGACTGAGAGGCTTTACTGTATCTGAGTCACGTCACAGTCCAAATACACAATGCACAGAG
Source organism: Clarias gariepinus (assembly GCF_024256425.1). Taxonomy (NCBI): domain Eukaryota; kingdom Metazoa; phylum Chordata; class Actinopteri; order Siluriformes; family Clariidae; genus Clarias; species Clarias gariepinus. The sequence goes on along the minus strand of NC_071114.1, from coordinate 23,540,105 downwards.
AACAACACTCTTCTCTTATAGAAGACAGAGAGAGATACATACAGACACACACACACGCAAACAAGAAATAACACCCAAGAAGACTGTGCTCTCCACATACAGTACATGTAATAACTTTATGCATTACAGAAAGGAAAGCGGCGTGTACAGGACTGAACCAGTACAGTGCAAACCAAAGGTAAAACCCATAACATAGTCTATTTAAATTAATCTGAACTTTTAAACACACTGTGTTTTAATAAAATGTAAGCATTTTTATCATGCTGGATTAGTTATAAGATTTAGAAATCACCAAATTAATCTGAAGGTGCTATAACTTGAGCTAGCAATGTGTCAACTGGTCCAATGTGTCAAATCAATCATGGTCCACCTCTGTGCATCCTGTAGGTGGTCTTACTACACGTATGGAAGTCTTACCCCAGTCAGCTAGGTCTCCAGTCGCGGGGGATTCTGGCGAGCCCTCCATGTCCTCATTGCTGGCCAAGAAGTCGAACCCCTTCAGAGCCTCCTCAGTGTCCGGGTCATCACTCAGCTCAGCCGAGGAGGAGGAGGAGGAGGACGAGGAAGGAGACGGGGAGCCCTTCTTCCTCATCATCTGCCAGATAAAGAGAGAGAGAGAGAGTGGGGTCTGTTGGGGTACACACTGTAATGAGATGGTAGTTATTTCTTTCTCCGTAAAGTACTCGGTGTAAGCGCACTGTTGCCAAGTCAATGATGGTCTTTTCCCTCCCGTCGCTGTCTTCATCCTCGTCCTCATCGCTGAACTCTGCGGCCGCGCTCTCGATGAACTTGAACGCCTCCAGAACCGTCGCCGAGTCAGACATTTCCGGTTTCCTGAGAAGAACGAGAGACAAAAGACAGAGTTCACATTATTAACAAAAACTGCCTCCAGGAAAAAAAATAAAAAATCAGGATACTGGTCCAGTGGGGAATTCATTTAGGATTGGTCTAGCTGATCAATTAGTTTAAATTAGAAAGAAAATATGAGTTAACATCAGAATTCGCATCATATGTAAACAGATAAAGTGAAACAGCAACACAAACAGATAGAGTGGAAAGTTCTGACCATGTTATTTATCATGATCAAACTCTTTTCATCTCAACACTAACATCATTCTCCTATTCTTGGTCGTGCTGGATGCCTGATCAAATGTATGAATCACCACTTCCTGTCTTTCACTCACTCACTCACCCCATCATGTTGGTGGTGCTTTCCTTCAAAGACGAAGGCTCCGTGCCGTTCACCATGGGCTCTGTCCTCCGTTCTCCAGCCCGCTCCACACTGTCTCCCGTCAGCCCCAGTAACGCCTTCACCCTCTGAGACTTCACATCCAGGATAGTGTCCGTGTAGCCCACCTCCTGGAGGTACCTAAAAAGAGACATAGTGTTAAAATATTGCTTTTTATGATTTTCTTTCCCCACCCCCCATTTAGTCTAAAGTGACCTTCAGAGCAAACACCAGTTGTGCCAAGAGACGTAAAGAAGGCTATAAATCATGTACGATACACAGGGGAAAAAAAATCAATATGTATTTCATGTGCTTGTAAGAAACATTAAAGGAGGTTTCAACCTTTTATGTATATATTCATTGATGCTGCTGTATGGTTTTGAAATTTTACCCGTACATACAGTACAAAAATCAGGATTTTATATAACCAAATTATAACTAACCACATGAGTGATTATCTGCTTAAAAACAGTTTATTATACATGACTACAGACTACAGACCTTTGATGTTCTAAGAGTGAACTACACTACTGAAAGTCTTGCAAATCCACTGTATTCTTGTACGGAATACAGTACGCATGCAAAGCGTCTCCTGTTGCAGAATTCTGGAGCAAACTTTGTTCCGAGAATAATGTTTGAGAATCGGCGTAAACGATATGAACACCGTCATAGCGAGGCAATGCACACACACATTATGCATACCGTGGTAAATCAACATGCTAATAGTGTTATAGTGTGAAAGAAACGTATGTTCGTTTCTTTCAGGAGAAACATACTGTATATCCAAATATCCCACACTGAAATAACACAAGGAAAAAAAATTATTCCAGATTCTTACAGTACATTGAGAATTCTGATGTTAATGTTTGCAGACCAGCACTTATTGCATTAAATCCATTTGTGAGAACTGAATAAAATGTTCTCTTGTAAAGTATATTTAAAAGGTTGTACAGGAAAGTAATTAACTCTGGCATCTCCATCTCCTTTTTTAATGCAAGAAATTTTCTAAATACTAAGAGATTTGCATTTATTAAAAAAGAGACTAGTTTCTCACATCAAATCAGGTATTAGGTTACATTCTGGGTGATGCATATTTTCAGATTCCTGGTTGAATAAGCTTCATTTTAAAGTTGATTATTGTATTACTGTATGTCCGGTTCCTGAGATACTGTATGGCAATGCGAGTTTGTTTACGAGGAGAGGCTCAGAAAAAAAAGAAGAAGTTGAAATCCTGTTTTTAAAAGATTTAAATGAGGATTTTGTGACGTAGTAAGAAAAGAGAGAACCTCAGCCTCATTTTCACACCAGGATTTTCATGCTTCTCCAGCAGAGCAGTTTTTAGAGTGAAAAGAAAAAAAAAAGCATGCTTTTCTGTTACAACTGGAACAACCAATTTTGTATAGTGTTCATTATAGTGCTTTAATGAAATGTGCAGGATTAAAGCTTTGTCAATTCTGTCGATGGATCAGAAGGATAAAATATTTTATCAAACGACTTTCTCAACTACTGCACATTACTGGTTATAGTGCAAAAACTGACCTGTGCGACTTAATACCTTTATATCCTAAAAATCCAGTAAATTATTGAATTCTTTATGACCAATCAGGGCTCAAAAAATGTATCTGCGCTGTTGTATAATAATTATTCAAAACACCACCAATCGAAAAATTTAATATATAAAATATCTTAGCTGCATAATTCACTAAATATATTATTACACGATTCATAACGTTTCATTAACACGCAGACACGGGACTGTCCAATGAAGAAAAATCTAAACATATAAAAAAAAAAAAAAAACTGAGAAGAGAGAACACGCTGCCAAAAAGATGAAAGCAGCAGCTCACTTGAGATAAGTCTGAGTATAAACCACCGTCCGCACCACATTTACATGAATCAAATCAAGACCATTTGAACCACTCATTATATTTCCATCAATGAAAACTCACATCATACCTTGTGATGGCTTTATCAACACTCCAAAAATATCCAGCTACACAAACCTTTCCTAAACCTCCTGCATGGACGTCTGTGTTTCTCTCAAGAATTTGATCAGAGTCTTTAAGAGTCAGCTTTAAGAGAGAAAAAGCAGGGGGGAAAAAAGTGAAAGAGAAAAGGAGGAGAAAGGGAAGCGTTCTGTCTCTTGCTGTACCAGTCACTCCGGGCACAGGAAGGCTGAATGCCCTGACACAATCCACCATTCATTCTCCTTCACTGTCTCTCAAACTGTGTTTTCTCACACACACATGCATGCACACACACAAAATGTTGCTGTACAGCGGTAATGGGACTGCCCTTCATGACCCTGTCTAACAGTGACACAATCCACCAAGTCCACCATCTCCTCTCGGCAGAAATAATTTTTTTGGGGCATTAATAAACATTTTTCATTTGTGATTCGTTTAGATTTCTTAAAGGGTTTTCTATTAGTAGAAACCATACAAGTTACCTAATGATGTCATGCCTTGTTTTGTCTACTAATGCATGATTGTTTTTTCCCCATTCCATTTGAGTCTAACTTCCTGATAACGTAGGATGCCTTTAATTATAGAATTAGCAAATGGTGTGGAAAAAAAAGGTGCTCTGGGTAAATAAAAACTTCTGTTGGCTTATCAGCGCTTTCCGTTCAAGGCTACTGTCCCTCCGGCAGTGTTGGGTGTAACGCGTTACAAAGTTGATGTAACGAGTAATCTAATGCGTTAGGTCCGCCATTTAAGGAATCAGTTTACAAGCCCTACAAGCCCCGCCCCCGATAACCCGCCCCCCTCTGTTATTCCTGCTGTTATACCCCTATCTCATTTATGCGGTTTGACTATACGAAGACTGACGCGCGGGAAAGATGGAATCACAAAGTTTTGATTTTCTGCAATGGAAAAGAACTCAAACTAGTTACTTTTATTAGAAATTAACACTAATGTAACTGATTACTTTTTAATGACAGTAATTTAGTAATGTAATTAGTTACGTTAAAAAGTATCGATCCCCAACACTGCTCCCTGGTCAAGAGGCTAAACAGAAGCGTTTGGATATCCGCGAACAAAATTTTGACCGATCCCCTACGGAAGGTGAAAGTTCTCCCTGATCTCGCCCTACGAGGACGAAGCTTCACTTCTGATGAAGAAGTGAGGACATTGGTGCCGTCACTTCTCCATCAGAAGAGAGGACATTGGTGCCGTCACTTCTCCATCAGAAGAGAGGACATTGGTGCCGTCACTTCTCCATCAGAAGAGAGGACATTGATGTCTCTGCCTAAAACATATTTTAACAATTGAATACAAAAGCTTGTTGCCAGATGGACACAGTATATTGAAAAGCGAGATTCTTATTTTAAAACATATTATGCTGAAAGGTAATTAAAAGAAATTCTATAGCCTTGAACAATTGCACAGAATTTTTTTACTCAAACTCGTGAACAGAGATATCTTTTTATAAGATGGCGCCAAAAGGTAGCCCAATTGGGCCAGGGGGAATCATCAAGGTCACCATACTAGCACTGTTGCTGCTCCTCATTGCTTATGTGGCCTGTGTGACACCAGATGCACTGGCTTGTCGCAAAAAAAGAGATAAAATAATATGGCAGCCTGCTGTTAGATCTCTGTGTGCTGAGAAAACAAAAACACACACACCGATCCGTTCCTGTGAAGCAGTTGTTCACGTTACATTAACCCAGATACTAGCAGCTTCTCTGCACTATTGACCCAGAACAGAAAATCAACGAGTGTGTGCTCTAATAAAAGCAGCAGGCTGTAACGGACCGGATTAATGTTCATCTCGTTCGGCAATGGTGCGTGACGGACGGCGGTGAAGGGCATTCCTATTCTGCCGCCCATGCTGTGGCGTGTCCCTGTAAAACAGCCTGATTAAACAGACCAGACCTCTTCCTTTACACCAGCGCTCACGACGAGGCTCTGACCAACCAGCCTTTGCTTTAAAGTTTGGAAGAGATATTGATGTTGATTTATGCACTGAAGATTTTATTTGCTGTGCAATCTTTACTTTCTCGGAGCATGTGTGCAAGTGCGTGTGTGCACGTTCTTCCAACATTACAGATATTAATCATTTACCCAGCAGGCATCCAGATGCACTACGGCGATTGAGACAGCCAGCTGGGACCAAGTGTCAGTGTGGGAGACAAATTTATTTTCTTTCCTACACACACTGTGCAGTATATTAATACTCTGATGGCATATTTAACATCCCCTCTCTTTTTGAGACATGACTTCTGTTCAATTCCATCAATCCCAAATAACAGGGGTGTGTCCTGTGTGTGCCAGGGAAGGTGCGGCCTCCGAGTTTGAGAAAAAGTGCAGGTCAATCCCGATGGAGGAAGTGTGGCCTCTGTGTGTGTGTCAGTTCCAAAGGAAGGGGTGTGGTTTTGTGTCTGCACAGTAATGGAGATGGGTCATGTCCCAGTTCGTCCTAGTAAAGGATGTGTGGCTTTAGTGTCACATAAGAAGCTATGCCCTGTGTGCCTTCCAGTACCAGTAAAGGATGGATGCCCTCTGTGGCTGTCAGTTCATCCATCTCTGGCTGCAAGAGAAACAGCCCCGGTGCCGGTCAGTACCAGTATAGTAGGCAAGACCCCAGTACCTATCCCAGTACAGGAGGTGTGCCCCTACAGATAGAAGCATAGCCTCTTTGCCTATTGGTCCCAGTGGTCTATTTGCTTGTTAGTCCCAAGAAACAGGGTGTGGGCGTGTGGGGCCATTAGTTTCTGGATAAGGAGGTGTGGCTTAAAGAGACACACATATATAATCATTTGTTGAGAAGTTGACAAAGCTTTTCCATTTTGCCTGCCACTCATCAGACGAGCCTTTACACCAGAGCTTATTTTTGTACCACTTGTTAGACCTAAAAAAAAGAGAGATTTTACACTCCGCAGGCATGACGGCGTTGAAGAATAGGAACAATCGGCACTCGTCATTATGTAACGAGCAAACTGCTTTAACTGCCTACCCGGATCAAGGTCGTTTGCTTAAGCCCTGCCTACACTCGAGCGTGTTTCAAAGTGTGTGTAGGAGTATGTGCGATGCTCTGCATGCTTCTACAAGGGAGTGGACTTATACCATGTGCCTGGGTCTGTATGTGAGTGAGTGTAGACTTCTGTCTCTGTGACAGTCTTCCTTGTTTTTGTGTGTGGGTTTGATGTATGTATGTTTGGACGGACGGATGGATGGGTGCATGCGTCACTCACTGCCTCAGAAGCTGTCTTCCTTGTTTCCAGCTCAGCTGGCTGTTCGGTGGTTCTGGAAGAGCCTCATTTTCATTGCCCTCATCTGCGGGGAACAATTAAGTTCATAAGTAAAACACATACAAGTTCATTATCATCTCACCTAATGGAGTGAAGTCTGCTTTTTATTCTATCGACATTCCTTACTTAACCCAAACCTTATTATAGTCATGAAACTAAAAAATAAAAAGAAAGTGACTCATTTATTGGTGCATTTCTCATTATTATTATTCTCCGTCTCGGGGGTTGACCCTAGGAGACATACATATCCGTGCAGTAGAAACTAACCCATTCTTCACATCTACCTGAATCATAGCTCGGTGCTTTCATGTCTCCCTGCAGGAGTTCAGTCCCATACTTCAGCTTGTGGTATTTTGCCCTGTGAAAAGAACGGGAAAAAAAAAAAAATAAATAAATAAAAGGTTTTCGTGCTTCTGTTGCCACAGTTACTCGGCGTTACCTTGAATCCGGAGCTGATTGAATCTGTAAATTGCTCACATAATGTGATACGCATGGCAACCCGATCTAACTCGGCTGGAAAGCAAGCTGGGTTCATTAGGGAAGTAATTTTACAAAGCTATAGACGAACAATGTCTGACAATAATGGCACCTAAGCTTATAGGCATCATTATATTGGAACCGTGGCTTTCAGCTGCTGGTTAATGAGATGACGAACCCTCAGAATCCTGCGGAGGAAAAGAATGACAGAGCAGCGCACCAAGTACCACATAAACCGTTAAGCTCGAAAACAACTTTACAGGTTTACATACTGTACATTTACAAACAAGTTACATAGATGCTTCGAATTCGTGAGGTGTAACAAGCAATTTCTATTTGGGATTTATAAAGTTCTTTGAATCTTGAATCTTAACAGACCAGAAATTGGCAGCAGATTGGAAAAAAAAAAACAACAACTATACATTACTTTGTGATTATTAATCACATCTGCATATACAGTGGAACCTTGGATTACAAGCATAATTCGTTCCGGAAGCGTGCTTGTATTCCAAAACAACTTTCCCATAAGAAATAATGGAAACTCAAATTATTTGTTCCACAGCCCCAAAAAATAAATACATAAAAATAATTAAAACAAAATATGAAGTAAAAATAAAACAAATTAACCTGCACTTTACACATGCATACAGACACAATAAATAAAAAAATATGTTTTATGCACACACCCAATTGGTCACAGTGTTATAGTACACGCATGCACAAAAGTTGATTATAGCAGTGAGAGACGCGCACTAAGTCTGAGCAGGGGAGACGATTAACCACAATTCCGTAATGCAAGAGAGAGAAAAACCATTGGCTCACTTGTGATCACGTGATACATGATACTCTGTACTCGTAAACAAAGACTTGTTCGTTTTCCAAGTCAAAAATCGCGTTACTCGCAATCCGAGATTTCACTGTACATCATTGCATAACAGAAACATGGTGTATTCTGTATAACTTGGCAGGGATGGGAATCACCAATCACAACCTGATACAATATTATCATAATATCGATGTTCTGATTAAATTAATATTGCGATTCTGTAAATATCACAATTTTATAAATATGCTGATTTCATATAATTTGTCTGGTTTTGTTACAATTTTAAGATCTAGAACCTTATAATAATAATAATAATAATAATAATAATAATAATGACTGATAAGTTGTCATAACTCAAAAGTTTTATACTTTAGCTTTATTTAACAGCTTTACAACTGAATTAAACACCTGTATTTAAAAGTAGTCTGTTTCTTATAACATTAGTGTTCTCATTTAAAAACCAAGTGCAGCATTCAAACAATACAGTACAAAACAATACTAGCTTTAAAAACAAGAGTTTAACTTGACACTAAATTAAACACAAAGCGCCATTATTACCGAACAACAAGTCTCTCTGTAATCCTCCACACGTCTTATTTAAAAAAAAAAAACATAGCTAATAATTGACTCATATCACATGGAATCCCAATGTCTAAATTGTTTAGAGCGCCACCTGTAGGATTCTAAAGAAACGTGAAGGTTTACTCCCTTGAAGTTTTTTGAATTTGTCCACCATTGCTAAGGTTTCTGATGGCCGTCTGCAACTTCTAAAGCGTGTGTTTCTGTGACGTCTTAAGACTACTGCAATAGCTACAGTATGGTTACATGTGCCCTGATTTCTCCCTGACAGCCAGAATAAAAATGGACTTTCCTCAGTTAGAAGAGTCTGACCTGATCAGAATGAGAGAGGTGGTGTAAACATTTGATAATCTGTTTAACAGGTAAATATTGGCCATGTAAACACCTGATTTGATTAGTTCTCTCTTGTTGAAATAAATCAAAATCTTCTGCGCACGTGGTCACTACATTAGGCGACGTAATGAGTTTCCAGGAGGGAAATTTAGCTTTCAGTAAACAGGTGATCAGTAAACTCTGTGAGAAGGCATGTCTTCTTGTCTTTATGACTGATCGTGGCTGTTGATCAGCCAGGAAGGAACTGGTACTGTAGGTGTTGTATTGCTTCTGAATCCACCAATGCTAAGATCTGGACAAACACTTTGAAGAAGTATTTCCACTTCACTGTCGGTTAACACACATAAAGGAGACTCAGAGTTCCACTTAGTACACTTGCTCTTACGTCATCCTTAAGTTTATTAACAGCACACTATCACTAGGCTGCGGTTCTTTCCCTTTCTTGCTTGGATGAAGATATTTCTGAACAAGGTAAAAACTAAATATTTAAAAACATCAGTGTTCACGTGGACAGGCCCTGAGACTCCACCAAGTCCCCAGATGTGGAACTGAGAAACGGCGCACACAAAATAGACCTGTTTGAGCGAAAGCATGGAGAAGCGGTAATGTGTTTCTGTTTTTCTGTTACATGAGCTCGGTTTCTGTGGTCAGTGCTTTTCCCAGTTTAAACTCTGAATGACTGGGAAGGTATATAATTTCAGCCTGACCTGGGAGGAAGAATGACTCATCTCGTCCTGAAAACAAAGTGAGAAGAAAGATGAAAATATAGGGGGTGAGAGAACTGATCCGCAGCGAATAAAAAACCTTGAACAAAGCGCATAACAGCCAATAAAGATACACCACACTCATAAAGAAACAAAGAAAACAGGAAAACAAAAAATGGTGCAGTAAAAAGTATACTGCTTACAGACTACGGTATTAGCAGAAGAAAAACAGCAAGTGAGCAGCACAGAATCGTTAATGTCTGCTGCAAGGGAGCACTTTGGATTCCCTGGTAGTTACAACGCTGATAGATAGCGAGTGCTGGACAGAAACATTACAGTGTGCTGAATCTGCTGGATGTGTGTACAACAGCCTCGCATTAACATCACAAACACATCCACATCCACGCATCTGCCTCGATCAATAGAAAATTCTGTGCATCTTTACAACCCTGCGTCTTACATTTATAACGGAGACAACTGAAACACTACACAATTTCATATGTACAGGGTTAAAGGTCAAGTTCAGGGTCAGGAACAGTGGCTGCTTGATACTTGCTCTTACGTCATTCTTGAGTCACTTGAGCTAGCAGTTTATTAACGGCACACTATAACTAGGCTGGGGTTCTTTCCCTTTCTTGCTTGGATGAAGATATTCCTGAATACGGTCTTCGTGTGGACGAGGTAAAAACTAAATATTTAAAAACATCAGTGTTCATGTGGACAGGCCCTGAGACTCCACCAAGTTTTAAGTCCCCAGATGTGGAACTAAGAAACGGCGTATACAAATAGACCTGTTTTAGCATGGAGAAGCAGTAATGTGTTTCTGTTTTATTTTTTTTTAATAGTGCTGGGATTTGACCTCATAATTGTCTGATTATTAAGCAAAACCATGACGAAAAATCATGTGTTACATGACTATCAGCGTGACTTGCAGCTACTCTGGAGTGTATTATTTTATCGAGATGTGAGGGGTTAACTCAGGCATCATCACACTGGCTGGTTGTTTCACCTGAACCGATCGCAACTTTTCGAACTGCTCGCTCACGCACCGACAGCGTTATCCGCTCGTTCTGCTTGCGTGAGCTCAAGACGCCCCTGATTGGCTGTAGAGGCGTGATTGATGTGAGAGCACTAAGTGCCTCCCATCCCACTCCGCTGAGAGAGCTCGGCCAATCAGCTCTCTCCAGGCCCTCAGCTGCGAGAGGCTACAGCATCACCCAGGGATCCAATTAATATATATATATACGTTTGCATTTGTGGTGGTAAAATGTTGCACTTCCTCTATAATCCTGCAGGGGACACTCTAACCTAGTCACACATTACAGCATCCAGCGTGGTTTAGAATTGTACCAAAAGCTTTAAAAAAAAAATTATTATTTATATATATATATATATATATATATATATATATAAAATCTGGATATTTATAAAATCATGATACTTTAGGAATCGCAATATAGATCGAAAGGGCAACTAGATATTGTGATAATATCGTATCTGGCACTCTCTGGTGATTCCCATCTCTATTATTTTGTATGAAATTATAGCCTGGGAGTGGGAAGTGTATGCTGCGTTCAGACCTTTCCTGCTTCAGAGCGTACTCCAGCATCTTAATCCTCCTCACCAGATCCTTCTTCAGGTTCTCCTGGCCTTTCCGCTCGCCCTGTAGGAAGGCAATCTGAGCCTGAAACACACACAGACACATAAAACTGTTAGCACTCGAACCAGATGCTGGGATTTTAGTTTTTTTGGAATCCTTAAAAAGTGCAAGAACTGTTCATCTCTGATTCGGACCCAAGATTAAACAAACAAACCACTAGTGACCTTCTAATCCGACCCGAGACCCACTAGTTCCTGTTACCTGACCGGTTACTGCTGAGAAATAAAACATAATTCATACTAAGTGGGTAGTAATTATATTTAATCAAATCGGAGTCAAACTGTTTCCAATTTTAGACAGATTTTTATTACTGATAATGAATAAAAACATTTTGATAAGCATTGATTGTTTAATCAATCATGTCTCAAAAGTGAGACAAAGTTTTACTCTCCAGTCCAATAGGTGGCGGTATTTCACACCTGCTCAAACACAAAAGAAAAAGAAATAATAATCTCATAAAACACAAGAATTTGTAGAAAATGCAAGGTTTGTATTTTCAGCAAAAAAAAAAAAAGTATATTCATAAGTATTTTGTCAAATTTAGACAATTTAACCTTGGAAAGTTGACCTAAATAATAATAATAATAATAATAATAATAATAATAATAATGAGTGAATTGATCTTTGAAACCAAAAATGATGCATCGTTTCAATTATTTTAATTCACCAACAAAAGTTCAATTAAATTAAACAGAACTTAAACTAAAATTTTAAAATGCAAAATAATTAATTGATAGAGACTCGTGCATACTTACAGAAATTAAGCTTAGATAACAACATTTATTCATTCATCTTCTATACCGTTTATCCTGAACAGGGCAGTAGGGGGCCTGAAGCATATCTCAGGAGACTTTGGGCATGAGACGAGGTGCACCTGAACATGCACTCCACGTATACACACCCGAGGTATGCATGGCATGTGGCATAGGTGAAGGCAATATATGTTAGTTCCTGACTCGAGAGAACATCCAGCAACAGAAAAATATGAACCTAATTGTAATTTGGACATCCTAACTTTTGGAAAACAAGCCCACGATTTAAAAAAAAGAAGAAAAAAAAAAAGGTGCACAAAAGAGGGTTTTGTTTGGAACGACCATGAACCAGGTTCTACAGACAGCAACGTGTTGTTTATGAACACTGTAGTCCAGGTTATGCAAGAAGAAAGACTGTAATACATGTACGAATATATACATGCTATCTGTATTGAAAACTGGCACACACACACACACACACACACACACACACACACACAGGTCTGCTGGAATGCTCTGACAAGCACCAAAACAAGAGCGCCTCGGTGTGTGAAACACGCCCCCACTCCTTACATAACAGAAATATTCGCTTCTCCACAAGTCGGAACAGGAATTAAAACAGACCACGACGTTTTCTCTGATATATTTAGGGTTTAATAATAGAGGCTCACGGTTAATCACCGTTATCAGCGTCGGTGTCTGAACGTGCGAGGATTCGCCTTCTGTAAATATAATCGGTCGTGTTTAAAAATCAGCTGCACACACATACACACACACAAACACAAGAGTCAGAACCTCCCGAGGTCTCAGTCTCGCTTGCTGTTACGTGACTCGACGAATGAGAGCAGGAGCATCGATTCCTCTTTCTGTCTTGATCTGTATGGGAGAATGTTTCAGGAGAGAGGGGATACGTGAGAAGTCAGGTTGACCACAATACGACCACAGAGAGTACGACTGCCTCATTGATTCAAATTAGTGACACTGGAACATTATGACACGGTAGCACTAAAAACCTTTTATATAAACTAGGGTTGCAAACTTGGCACTTTTTTATTAACCATCAGTCAAAGAAGTTAACAATCGATAATAATTAATTGAAAATCGATAATTAATTGTTACCAGATTGTTATATTTCCTCCTCAGTTTAAGTTCTAACGGTTGTACCGGCACAATCCAGCGTTTCCTATACACTGATATATTTGTGGTAGTTATCTGGGATTCTCGAGTTACGGGAACATTATCAGAAAAAAGGTTCAACAATGAATAGCGCCCGTTACAGTGAGATGCTTATTGAACTCTGGATTAAATGCAGAGGACCGCTATCTAAGGACATGCATTTGTCTTTTCTAAATGTTAATTCAAATAAATTCTACAGAGTGCGAATAATGTTTGACTAATTCTTTTTTTTTTTTGTAAATTATTAAAATCTTATTTTAATCGCATGCAGAGTATTGATTCTCTCAGCGTGCATTCTCTCATTAACTCTGAGTTTAAGTTTCCCATTCTTACTGATAAATCCCACCTTCCTATTTATGATCCGTTACAAAAGTTCAGTCTCATCTGCGATTGGTTACATGCTTTACTACATGCAGAGCAATCAGTGCTCCTTACTCAACCAGAGACCCATTGGAGGAATGTCTGAAATAACGATTGAGCTGAAAGAGAGCAGAATTCCCCTCCCGGAAACATGTCACATCATCTAAAGTGACCCACACATGGGACAAACATGCTCGGAAAGAATAAGTTAATTCCCATTGTACATCCCTCTTATTCCGGGCTGGACCGGGTCAGTCTGTTTTGATTGACGTGTATACATGCTGCACTGTTATTCTGATTACTAGTGGAATATTCGGGTCCATGCAAACGCACCGACTGATGGAGATGAAGTTATACGCAGGCAATTATAATATGATCCTCTTACAGACTGGCTGTAGAAGTCAATAAGCTCCATCTGAATAGACGTCAAAATAAATGCCGTGCAAAACTGTAAGAAATTCAAACAATCCGTTTATCCATTTATGCCGCACCATCTGGTATTCCAGACAGCCATTTATTTTACTTCACATTATTCCTACTGGCCTTAATGTGCACGGTTTCTCAGCCTCTTCTTTTCACTAGAAGACCTAGAAGAGTTTCCACGAGGCTGAGCAGGAAGTGAGATAAAAGCCTATTCAAATGGCTATGGTGCTAATGAGTAACTCTGCTTTACCGTAGTAAACTATTCTAATGGATGAGTAAGTGCATACACATCACTGGCCACTTTAAAAGGAACATTTGTACCCCTGCTCAGTCATATAATCCTAAAATCAGAGCAACTTCTGCAGATGCAGGTCAAAAGCGCATAGATCTTTTAGTCTTCGTGTTAATTTCGTCAAAGGAAATAATGGCGGAAAATATTTGAGACGATATTCGGGACTTAGACGAGACGATGACGAGACGTAACTGATATCAGCGAACAGTGACGAAATCAGCATGCAATATCGTTAATGAAAAAAGACGAGACTAAAATGTGATTTCAAAAATAAAAACTAGTAAAATATTTGTGTTTATTTTCGTCAACATTAAATTTTCGTCACAATCCGCTGCGATGCGGTATTCGTTTATTATGTCGCGAGCAGTAGTGTTTGAATGAAAAAGCATGACGGCTTTCAGGGCATAACACCTGTCTACGGCGCGCGGCGTTTCAGAAAAAGTTTGCGCGTGCAGTGATCCCGTGTTACAAGCTCAGTCATCTCTAACTCTTCATCATCACAGCAGTATTACTCGCCCCAAAGACAAGAGACGATATTTGTTTGCACGGAGAAAGTTTGTGTGTGTGTCTGTTTGAGCAGTTAGTAATATACTGTATGTGTGTGTGATTGTATCATATATATGTATGCCAGTGTTTCATGTGTGTGTGCATAAATGAAGTTTAATTAAAGTTGTGATGGTTAAAAATAAATATAATTCGCTAAAAACATCAGATGAAAAGATACATTTTAAAATGTTAAGATTCTTATTTTGTGAAAAAGATTTTGGGCTAGACTAGATTGACAGTAGGACTTAAACTAGACTAAAATGTCCAGACTTTTAGTCGACTAAAACTTGACCAAACAAAAATAGGATTAAATTAACTAAATATGATGAAAAACTATCAGGGACATTTATCCCGGGACTAAATTGAAAATAGCTTACAAAATTAACACTAGTCTCTAAAGAGTTAGCGAAGAATGGTGCGGAAAAATAAGCCATGTTATAGGAAATAACCACTCTTTGCAACCATGGTGAGCACAAGAGCATGTCAAAAAGCTCTAACGCAGCAGATCACGCCAGGTTCTAGGAGTGTTTCACAAGAACAAGAATCTGATGCTGCTATGGTCACAGGATAAAACAAACCGCACGAATGAAAGCTTTTCAAAAAGATCAGTCGATGTTTTCAGAGATTTCTGAAATGCCTAATTGAGGCCAACTGGCACCAACAACCAACGCATGGTCAAAATCACAGAGATGACACTTCACCCCTATTCTAAAGTCTCAGGTATTTCTATTAAAGGAGCTGCTGGATGTATAATACATCTGTTAAAATGTCCAGCTTAGTTATAACGCGTTACACTTGATGAATGTGATTCTAACGCTACAATCTTCCTCGGCTTTGCCGCTAGAATACACTTACAGCTCTGAACGTGAATAAGACTCATCCCATTAGGGATGCACAATTAATGCATTTTAATTATGATCCCAATTTTTTCTTACCTAATTAAATACAACCAGCTGCAATATTGATGAGCTTAGCCAAATTTAGCTAATGTCGGTTTCAAGTCACTTGTGTGGATTAAATCATGTGCTCCCAAATCAAATATTATAATCGCACATGTTCGGTGGGTGTACCTATAATTACTTTTTTATTTATTCATCTAATCGTGGTCATACTTTTCATGTTAATAACGGCATTGAGGTGGCAAACTATTTGTTCCCTTCGATTCAGATTACTGTGTCAAAGAATACTCGCTTCTATGTACGATAACAACATGTGCAGTGTTCACAAAATGGCTGAATCATAGTGATAATTATTGAAATATTCAGGAGGAATAATTAGAATGATGTTAGATGAGGCTCAGATTCGCGAGCCAGACTTCTGTTGAGCTTCCTTCATGATCACGGCCAAGAACCACCTACTTCACAGGAGGTGACTGACATGGCAAACAACCAACCGTAGACACCTGGAACCCTTTCAACACGCGTATGAGCTACCGTTTTTACTCGCCGTCATCTTCAACAATCAAAACTCTTACTTTTAAAACTAGGAAGGCAAAATTGTTTGTCACTCCAGTGACTGTGGCTCTATTTATACCCGACATTCATTTCTGAGAAGTTATGATTATTGGTAGAGTCAGAGCACTGGGTTAATTGATGACGGCAATGATTTAAAGCAAACAGGAAAGCAGCTGCTTTTCATTGCTTTCGTTATCTTATTTCTCCTTCATGTACTGTACCAGAGTACCAAAGAATCTGAAACAGCCCATACAGGTATACGAGATAAGATTTCACAAAACATTTCCCCCTAAGAACAAATGACTGTCATGACAAATATCATCACCAGCTTTAATAATGATACCGAGTGGAGACTATGTGTATAAATGTGTATAAGATGTGTATAAAATGGCCGATGTAAATGGTAAATGTGGTTCAGCTGTTGACTCGTCATTGAAACGATAAGGATGAATATAACGTACCATATGTAAACACGAAAGTCGTGTCCTATCTACAAAAAAAATGATGAATCTGATTGAAATCTTAAATGCAATCGCAGCGAATACAACCTACAGGATTCTAAAGCCTGTGGCCAGAAACGTGAACACCACATACAAGTCCACGTATGAAGGCGTTTGAAAGTGTTTTCACACTAGGAACTCAGGCACAGATCTGAGTTACAGTTGACCGCAAAGTCAACTGTCTCATTGTCTGCCTCGCTGCCATATTGGCACCTCGTTTTGGTATCCAACCCTTATGCTCTCTAAGCACTTGCTTCCACAAGGACTTTTTTATTTTAAATTTATGTTGCGTGAACACCATACCTGGATATGGATTAGCGCAAGTTCCATAATTCCAATCAGTTGTCAAAAACATATGCAATGTTGTCAACACCATTTATAGGCAGGTGCCATAGACCGGAACAACCCTCTTGCCCGCCTTCCAACTTTATCAACATTGATGGGCATAATGCAAAGTTTGACTCTGTTGTACTTTATTGGCGGCTTACAAACGAACTAGGCGCATATTGCAACCTGTTGTATCGGAGTTTGCGGATACGCGAGTGTACTCTGGTACCGAACAATATACAGTAAGTCATGCTAAACAAGACAGTGGAAAGGGGTGGAGGGCAATCTGTACAACGCAGCTGTGCCTAGTGTTAAAACAGCCTGAGACTAGATCCAGAATACAGCCTGAAAGCAACTACAGCTCAAAAACCCGATCATATTGTTTGCATCGCTGCAAAAGCGGACTGCGATGCAAACAATATGAGCAATTCTAGCGTCTCTGGTTTTGGTCCCTTACCTGAATCCCAAATAAGAAAGAATGTCCAAACCCAAGCAAACATGATCTAGGTCTTGTTGCATTTTACACAGCCATTTCAAGCTATAAGAAATATGCACATACAAACACACAGGGAAATTTAAAACAGAAGATATTTAAAAGGGAACCTCCAGGAAGGAGGCAGTGTGGCCTAGATGCAACGGAAACTGGGTAACCCAAATGATGAATATCCACTCGAGTTCTTGCTTTGATGCCTCTCTGCTGTTTTATTACAAAGATGGGTATGCGTCTAGATGCAGAGAAACCCATTTCCTTTTAAAGAACTTAATACTGTACAAGGATAGTCCGTTTTTATCCCTTCATTCACAAGACATTTCATCACATAAAGTATCTGACATTTATAGAAGACTTTAAGCGCGGTATGGTGATGAGTGGAACGCCTGATCCTTGAAAAGTTGCCACCAACTTGCAGAAAAGACACATCCGTCTGTGTGGACTATCCGCACAAACACCTCCTGCACGTAACAGGTATTGGGAGTTATTGCCCGATCCCTCATATAGCCCTGACCTCCATGCAAGCCATCACTACATATTTGAGCCATTATCACCACCCCAGTGAGGATGGGTAGTTGAGTCTGTTGAGTCTTGCTCCCCCGAAGGTTTCGTTCTATTGGCATCTCAGGGAAGATTTTCTTGCCACCGTCACCCTTGGCTTGCTCATCAGGGACAATCTGATAATTTCCATATACTTTTCAAAGTCATTTTCAGAATTTTTCTATTCTTTAAAGCTGCTTTGCGACAATGGCCATTATTAAAAGTGTTATATAAATTCCAGACAAGAAGGAGGCAGTCCTATCGTGGCTCCAGCATACTGAGAAAATTTGATGCTATCTTGATGCTATCTAGGGTTGAGTATCGTTTGGGTTTTTTATGTGCCAAATCGATACTTTTAAAGCAATACCAGTGGCTGAACATATAGATCTGGCTACTACTATAATAATTTAACACCAATAACAGCAAAGTGGTTGGTATTTTTGGTATGCTAAAAACCAGCTTCACATTTCAGCAATACTTTCGCAAAAATATGTCCATACTTGCCTTATCTGGAAATGACAATTTAGTGTGTTTAGCTTAGCCAACTAATGCAACCTGCAGCCGCCAGAGCAAATATAATTTCGGATGGTCTCGTTTCCCATCCAGTGCGTTTTTCTCCCTAATTTAGTCGTGTCCAATTTCTAGTGGGGGCTTCCACACTACGGCTACTACTGCCACTCAGTCGGAAGGGCCGAAGACTATCACATGTTTCCTCCTAATCACGTGATGCCAGCTGACCGCATCTTTTCAAACTGCTCGCTTACGCACCGTTGGGGCCGGCGTAACACCTTCAGAGGACAGCGCTAGCCATTCCTTCCGCTTGCGTGAGCTCAGAGACACCCCTGATTGGCTGTAGAGGCGTGATTAATGTGGAAGCACTAAGTACATCTCATCCCTCCCCTCTGAGAGAGCTCGGCCAATCAGCTCTCTTTAGACTTCCAGCTGCTGGAGGTTACAGCATCGCCCGGGAATCGAACTCACGATCTCCGGACGATAGGGCGAGCGCTTTACCACTTCGCCAATCGGAGGCCCTCCGAGTGCTTTTAAATCGGAAATGTGAAAACAACATGGACACTTGCGCTACTAAAAACATCAGCTGAATTTGTTTTATTAGAGCTTTCCGTCTCGCGAAATCTGCGCTTTGATTCGGTTCTAGTACATACCAGTTTTAATAGGTACTGGTGCCATATTGGCACCTCGTTTTGGTATCCAACCCTTATGCTCTCTAAGCACTTGCTTCCACAAGGACTTCTCAGAAAAGGCACTGACGTGTTGCTGCCGTGTCATAGACATGTCTGTGGGGTTTCCCACATGACCGGGAAACTCATCTAAATCTGCATACTCGTAAGCAACGTCATCCTTTTTTCTCTGTAGAGTTCCATTTTAAATTTATCCTCTTAGGAAACTGAACCGCATCAATGACTTAAATTTTTTTTTATGTCTTTTATGTATTTAAAAAAAAAAAAAAAAGTTTGGCCGTAACCAAAACAGAGCAGCTTGGCTTTGCCTTCTTCTTTTTTTGAAAAAAAGAAAAAAGCAACAAACAACTCATGAGGCATAAGCAGGATCACAGAAGATGGATGGGTTCAGCAGGAGAGAAATGAGAAGGATTCTCGGAGGTTTCACAGCATGACGATTTGCTTTGCAGACAGCTGAGGAGACTAAAAATGACAAACTGCTCTTCTGATGCTGGAGTTGGAAAATAAGCAGATGACATTAGGGGGCAACATAAAACACGCTTCCCTGTAGGGATTATGTTTTATTCAGTGTGAAGTGTTCTACTGGGAGGCTAAACGTCTGGTCAGTGGGGTAAAAACCAATGCACCAGTGGGCATTAACGTGCCACCTTAAATTTGTGTGTGTGTGTGTGTGTGTGTGTGTGTGTGTGTGTTGGGGGGGGGGCACTGGAGATTAAGAAACGCCATTACTGATACCTCACACACACAAATAACGCAGTGGATACATTCAAACTCCCCAAAGGTCCCTCGGAGCAAATCACATGCTAAATCATTCGCATCACCACTGGTGAGTCGAGATGAGCTTAGATGACCTCAATAATACTGTTCCCTCTCCCTCGCTCTCTTCTGTCTGTCTCATTGTCTGCCTCTCTCTGTGCCTGTCTCTTTTTCGCCATCAGTCTTTGCCCTTATTTGGTCTTTCATTCTTTCACTATCCCTTTAATTTTCACTATCACTTTATTACTTTTATTTTGTGTCTCTGCTTGATGGCATTTCTTCCGGCATTGCCTCCCTCTCTAGCTGTCTCTCCCGGGCCCTCTGCCTGCTGGTCTGTTTGTCTCCCTCGGTCTGCCTGTCTTTTTTTCCTGTCTTTTGTACACCATTCTTTAAGTCTGTATGTCCCTCTGCCTCTTTGTCCTTCTGCCTCCCTGTTCCTCTGCCTTGTTGTCTCTCTGCCCATCTGTCCCAATGAATATTCGTCCCTCAGCCTCCTTGTCGCTGTCTCTTCGTCCCTCAGCCTCCTTGTCGCTGTCTCTTCGTCCCTCAGCCTCCTTGTCGCTGTCTCTTCGTCCCTCAGCCTCCTTGTCGCTGTCTCTTCGTCCTTCCACCTTGCTGTCTCCCTGCCTATTTGTCCCACTTCATATTTGTCACTTGTAGTGTCTCTCTTTTTCTCTCTAAACACTGAGCAGAATTGATTTATGAGGAACCTGAAAGCTCAGGTTTAAATTCCTCTTTAAGTCTCTCTCCATGCTCTTGTGAGAAAAACAAGCTCATTTGCTATCTAATACATATAAAAACAAATGCTGATGAAAAAAAAATACAGCAGGAGAATCAAGTGCAACAACCCACTAGCTCACAATAGATGCCTTTAAATAGCTATTTGATCACAGACTCGCACTAATAACTGTAGGAGGAAGAGCAGCATGCAGATTAGAGAATACCTTCACTCTGAATAGGCAGAGAAACAGACAAAGTGGGAAAAAAAAAAGATCAAGCTGGATGAGAGAGAAAAAGAGAAAAAACATGGGTGAATTCAGGAGGAGCAGGAATAGCACAGTGACGTAGCCCAAGCCCACGCGCTTCCCAGGAGAATATCTCTGACAGGCTTGCCTTAGAGGGGAAAGGCTTAAAGCGCGCGCGCGCACACACACACACACACATATACATACATACACACACTTGCACGCTCATCTCTGGGACAGGAGCGGAGGCACTAGCAGAGACGAGGCAAAAACAGCAAGGAGGAAATTCCCTCACTGATTATTGGACTGCTGCTCAGACAAAACTGTTACGTATAAATTAGAAGTGTTTGATAGAAGGGTTTGATTATATTTAGAGTTTTGTTCATTCTGACCAATCATGAGCTCAAGTTACTGTACCAACCTCTGTATTCTTGGGTCGCCCCATCCACGTCTGGGAGCCAGAGGAGAAAGATTGGCCGTGTTCCCGGGTAACTCTTATAGAAGGATGAAACATTGGATGGTACAGTAGGTCGGCACTACAAGTGACCAAACTGGGATTCTATTTAACCGGAACAAGCCACTCAGCAGCACGTCTGCTCTAAGAAAAAAAGATTAATAAGTAAAACGTGGAAAAAAACCCCAAAAAAACTCTGGCCTTCAGGAGGGATGTACAAGGTTCTTAGTGCTGATTATAGACGTCAATACCAAACTAGTTCCTCTGGATGAAAGCTAATCGACAGGAATGTTTTTTTTTCCACTTTACTTAACCCAATTCCAGTTAGTGAAAGCACTGGCCACATTTTTCCACAAGGTGCATTCTAATAAAAACAAGGTAGAGATAAACATGCTCTGATGGAAGAACTAACATTGGAGACTCCTTCCATAAATCTCATAAATCTCAGGTCAATTAACCACAACAATCAGCATTAAGACATGAAGTTCGGCTGTTCTGGAACACTTCTTGCAAGAACAGTATTGTCAAGTGCTTTCGTAAATCCCATCAAGCACCATGATGAAACTGGCTCAAATGAAGACCTTTCCAGGAAAGCCAGATCAAAATGTACCTCTGCTGCAGAGGAGAAGTTCATTTAGATTTCCTAGCTTCAAAAATCACCAATTAACAATCAGTACCTCAGATTAGAGCCGTTATGAAGGAGAATAAGTAGCAGAAACATCTTAATATCAAGTGTACAGAGTAGATTATTGCATATTTTGGATGTCTTGTTGCATTACTTTACAGTGTAAAAAGAAATAATCAGGAACGACCATGGAATGCGAAGATGTGTCCAAACTGACTGGTAGTAAATGATCGTAATATCTGTAATTTCGGTCAGGTTGAGACAAGCTTCCTGACTGCAGAGCAAAATGAAGCAAAATTTACTAGAACAGATTACTAAAAATGCTGTGATCAGTAGAAAAAAAAAAAACAGGTGAACAACACTTCTGCTATTGAGGGTGCGTTTGATGAAATCCACAGCACATCTGCCCCACATGTTTGGGTAACTTCTCATCTTAACGAATCCATTTAAGTGAAACCGTTGGCAGTTAAAAACTAAAAAGCAGTCGTTTGTTCCAGCAGGTGGTTATTTATGTGCCCCCGTCACATCCGCATGCCGTCTTGCCCCTCGCGCTCATCAATAAACGGTCTGCGCGTGGGTTTTGTGAGGTCTCTGTGTAAAGTGTTTAGAGAGAGGTGATGAGGTGAGGTGTGGACACACAGCGCTCCACTGTGTAGAAAGGGAAAAGGGACGTGTTCCAAAAGCAACACGGCACAGCGAGGGTGTTGATCCAGTGCAGACATGAGGTGGTTGTGTGAGAGTGAGGTGGAGGGCAGAAATGAGCCGTACACAGAGGGGCGCGAATTCCTCACGGGCTGGCAGCTATTTCACTGTTCGGAACCGAAACTCTGATTCAGTGCAGCTGATCTTAAGGTTTTTGGAAATTAAAGGAATGTCGACTTAAGGAAAAGGTAAAATGAACTAACTAAATAAAAAAAGTTCAAATAACTAATGAAATGAAAATGCTGACCTCCAACATTAATAATAATAGAGTAAATGAACTGAACTGTACCAAGGTCCTAGAGTTTTGAAAAAGAAAAAAAAAAACGCTCTAAGCTTCTTAAAATAATTGATCTTTTAACTAATGCAGACGTCTATTTGACCTTTCTAATAGGAATCTCTTTCTTTAAGCACAGCCACGGCGGAGTGTTTCACAGCAGGAAAAAAAAAAAAAAAAAAAAAAAAAGTTTTATGCTTTGTTTAGAAATTAGACTTGTGATGACGTGATGGCAGTAGCTCAGTGAGGGCCTGAAGTGAAAAACAAAGATATTTCAGTTATAAAAAGACACGTGCTTAAACACAGCAGTACCGCTGTGCCTGCGCTGTTGTAAAGTGAGGCTTATAATAGGACATTGCCTGTACATTAGAGATTATTTATTCTATTTCTTAAAAAAAAAAAAAATAAATAATAAAAAAAAAACATTCTCTCTCTCTCTCTTTTTTTTTTTTTAAGAGTGTACAGAGAACCAAGTACAGATGAATATATTACAGATATATAACTCTGCTGTATCTAACCTCTCCAAGACACAGTACATCAGTGATTTACAGTAATGGAGTCGGTTAGGGAGCGTCTAAAAAGTGCATGACCTGAGAAATGCCAGTGTGTTTTAAAACAATGTAGATACAGGGTGTACACTACCAGTCAAACATTTGAACACACCTTCTAATTCTATAGTCTTTTCCTGATGTTTATTTCTTTCTACACTCAAACAAGACATCCGATATATGCAATAATATTTTTTAAACAGTTAATATTGAGATGTTTCTGCTACTGATGCTCTGTAAAGCCTTCACAACGCCGCTGGTTGTTAATTGGTGATTTCTGAAGCTGGTAACTCTAAATGAACTTCTCCTCTGCAGCAGAGCTAAGTTTTGGTCTTGCTCTACTGGGATGCTTTTCATGAGAGCCAGTTTCATCATGGTGCTTGATGGGTGAGTTTCTCCGGGTACTCCGGTTTCCTCCCACAGTCCAAAGACATGTAGGTTAGGTTAATTGGTGTTCTCAAATTGCCCGTAGTGTGTGAATGATTGTGTTAGTGTGCGTACGTTTGTGCGCCCTGCGATTGGTTGGCACCCTGTCCAGGGTGTACCCTGCCTCGTGCCCTATGTCTCCTGGGATATGCTCCAGGCCCGCGCGACCCTGAATACAGGATTAAGCGGTAATGACGATGAGTGAGAGTGAGTGAGTGAATTAGAATGCGTGTCCAAACTTTATATTGGTACCACATACACCATACCACCCCTTAAGTCACCTGTACCATATTGTAAAAATGATATACAGTATTAAAAAATTAACAGAAAAATTGGATGATGGGAATGGAAAAATACAGGTCTTGGAAAACTGATGTCACGTTGTCACCTTGCACATGACCGTTACGACGGATCATGACTGTTGATTAGATTGTTCAACAGGTCAGAAGTTCAACCAGGAAGGACTGGTACGTGCTGTACTCCTCCTTAATCCACCACTCCTGTTATTTAATTACATAATGCAGTGTGTGTTATTTCATGTTATTTGCTTTTTGTATGCAGAAATATATATTAGATTAGATGAAGACACAACTCGATTAAAAACGAAATATTCTAACAACATGACCTAACCCAGTCCTAAATTATGATGTCTAATCAGTCTCATCAAAATGTTTCGAGGGACAGCATCTCACCAACTAATCAGGCCTCTGGTATAACACGTTTATCACCATAATTTCTCTAGCCCATTTTTTTTTCAACCACAGTGCCTCTGGCTCACAGAGACGGTACTAAAAAGCATCACGACAGTATTGGTCCAGAAACAACAGATTTGGTATCGTGACACTGAGGCGTGGCATCATGCTGGCATGATTCCTCAGCCCTTAAAGGAATAATCCAATAATATTTACCAAATCTGAAATAAAAAAAAAAGTCTAGCAATTGTCACTGTTAATGTCAAGGTCTATACAGTAGTGTGTTCTTTTCACATCTAATAAAAGAACGAGCTAAATGAAAAGAGGGACAGTGAACAAAGCGGTTTTCATTCAAAACAACTTGTTCATAATGAGTGAATCCTCCTAATGAGCGATTTCATAATGCCGCATTGGGAACGCAGCACAGCGCAAAAAAAAAAAAAACAAAAAAAAAAACACAATGATCGTTTGTCAAATGAGACTTCTGTAACTAATTCAATGCAGCTCATACAAGAGACAGAAAACAATCCCATCCGCCCTTTTGGCCTGAAGTGTTTTAATTAATTCTGTTTAATAGCCTGAAAAGCATCAGCCTTTTTTCCCTTGCAGTTGTTACTGAAAGCAAAGCAGAAGCCAAGGGCACTCCTTTAGAAGAACAGGATCGCCGGATCACTAACACTGGACCGGTTAACATGCTAAACCCATGCTCTCATGGTAACACACTGTTACTAGGATATAGTGCTAAAACAAATGGAAAGGTCACACTTGACTAGTTCTCATGCAACCCAGCTTGTGTCCTAATCCTTGTCTAGCTATAACAAATGCTTCTGAGTCACCTTTTTTTTTTTTTATTCCTCGCCCTGTATTTCTGTCCATTTTCTCATAATCTCAGTTGTCATTATTTGACCTTAATCAATTGAGATTTATTCCAATGTATGCCATTACTGTAACCTCAATTCAACAAGAGAATGAAATGGCATCAGAAGGAGGACATTACAGTCTGGGGTGAGAGTGGGTGGCGTAACGATAGAAATAAAACGCCGGTAAAAAATCTGCCAAGGGTACAGATTTTCAAAGTACAGTTTCTATGGCGATTGAACAAAACTCCACAGGAAGACCGATGCGTCGATAGCACTGCACATGCTGCCATGGAGTAGCACAGACTCTCTCCATCTCTCTTTCTCTCGACTGATGTTGAATCGACAGATAGCAACCATGAAGGCTGTGAACACTCTCCTGCTTCCTCAGAGATTCGTGACTCCTGCATCGTGTCAAAATGCCAATGCATCATAACGGGCGGAAAGAAAGTGCTATAAACGTGAGCCGGTTAGTTTATATTGTTTGCTAGCCACAGATGATGGTTGTAGGTTCTAAACAGAGACGGGAGGAAAAAAGAACAAATCTATATATTTATTCATTCATTCATATTCATATACATATATACAGTGAGGTCAATAAGTATTTGATCAACTTGTGATTTTTTTAACAATTTATTTGTGAATTACTGTGTCAAATAAGTATTTGATCACTTGCTTATCAGCCAGATTTCTGACCCTCAAAGACCTGTTATTTAGCTTTTAAATAGTCCAGCTACACTCTGCTCATGATTCTAAGTTAGTAGCACCTAGTAGATATGCGCTGCTCAGAGAAGTAGCTTTTTTCCCATAATTTGAAGTTGAATGTATTGTATTTTAAGTTATTTTGTATTGTTTAAATGCTGCCTTTGGCTTTTAAGTAAGAAAACTATTGCTATGAGAAATGGGCTACAATGGGCTTTAATTAATCAAGCGTTTTTTGAAGGTTTAAAATTATAACAATTGGGCAAAAAAAAATTCTAATTGTAATATTTCTAAAATCGTGAAACTTATAGAACTGCAATTTTTAACCGAATCTGCACCTGGATATCATGATAATATCGTATCGGGAGGTGGATGTTGATTCCCATCAGTTACCTCCCGATTCATCTCCACATTTTCTTTTTGCACTACTAGAAAGTGCAAACACGGTCCCCGCTGGCTGTATGTGAGGCTGACTGATTCAGGTCATTGGCCGAATAATTTCTTCATCTTTAGTGAATATCACAGCTTTTAAAACAACTAGGGACATGTGAACTGAGCGTTTAGTTGCTTTTGCTAGCCGTGTACCAGCTGTCTCCCCAATCCACTGATATTTCACACTGATTAGGCCATTAACTGTGTGGGAGAAAAAAGAAAAGAAAAAGTCCTACCTTTGCACTTTAGGATTAGACCTTACACCATAGCCTGTCACACACTATTCAATCATAGACAAACAAATGCTTATAACCAATCATTACGCAGAAGGTGGGATTTAGCAGACTAGTACATTATTTTTACATCTTACTGCATCTCTTAATGCTAGAACAAGCCCGGTGATGTCAAATACACGTTAAATATTTTAAAGATTTAAAAGTAATTCAAAATAAATAACTGGCACTGCTGATCAGACTCGGTTGGTCCATCGCAACGTTGTGTTTGATGCACTATGCTGTTTGCTTCATCCTATAAACTGTAAGAAATCTGTGGGTGGGTTAGCTGCATTCTGGTTACTGTTGTTTAAGCCTATTAACGGCGTCTCGCACACACATCACGCATCTCAAAACCTCAAACTTACGTCTCCCTTTGACACAGATCTTGTCTCCCCGTCACTAACTCTGTTCCTGGATTGAAGGTGCAGCAACAATGTCTACTAATTCCGCCTCCGCTCCTTTATTACAAAACACTAAGCCTCAACAATGGTGCAATATTCCCCACACGAACCAGCTTTGTGTACGGCACTATTAAAAAGTAGTTAAAATTTCTTACAGAGATACCATTTTCTCTCATGTGGAACACTGGACCAACAGTGTGCTTCAAAAGCACTGAAGTGCAAACACACCTCCTGCAATTAACATGCAGAAAAGCACAACTGGGGAAAGTCAGTCCAGACATACTGTATGAGAGAAACAGGCATACACCAGATTCGTCGCACAAAATGACCTTTGTGCTTTCTCAGAAAGGCTGAGGAGTTGATTACTAACTAAAGCCTTCGTCAGGAGCCCTGTTTATAACTAGAGAGTCTGATGTGTATAGTTTTCAGCTTACCCGATAGGGAACACTATTTGAATTTCACCCCTAAGCCCCCCATCACCCCCACTTTAGGACACTATAGCGTTGAGCTTACGGACACAAACCAGACAGCAGACCTCAACGCCATCCAATCACCAGGATGGATTCAGTGAGAACATGTATATGCTGATCACCCATTCCACCACAGTGCTGGTACATTCTCTACCCCGATGTGGTGATTAATCTTCTGTAACAGCAGGTCTAACAGTTGCAGCTGCAAAGCAAATCACGAGTTTATATTAGTGCACTCGTACTGTTTCTATGGTAACTCGAATGGACATATACGAGAGGCACGCCACACAATATATCGAACCATGGACTGATTTTTAAAAAAGGTTTGCTATATCTGGTATGCGATAGGTAAACTTTATGGAAGGAAATGTTTATTTCATATTTCTGGATAGATCCTCTACATCCACAATTTAAGGTAAATGTTCTCTGGCACAGTGAAAGACTGTAAACCTTGTCCTTTGTGATTTCTCAGTCATGTGAACTTGTTATAATGAAGGCTTTTATCTCTACAGGAAATAAAAAATTAATAAATAATAATAATAAAAAAAACATGATTTGCATATTTTGCATGACACATTGTTTTGAACCTGTTATTCTGTACAGGGAGGCGTGCATGCTGGAGTCTTTACCAGTAGACTTTTCTTGCACAAGGCGAGGTACACCCTGGTGCCAATACATTGCAGGGCTTACATACGTTTTGGGCAATTTGAGAACTTCAATTAACCTAATCTGCATGTCTTTGTGGGAGGAAACCGGAGTACCCAGAGGAAACCCACCAAGCACGGGGAGAATATGCAAACTCCACTGGCACAGACCCTTGGCAGGAATTGATCACTAAACCCTAAAGGTGCAAGGCCACAGTGCTAACCTCCACGCCACCGTGAATTTAAATAAAGCATAAAATCTTTTTTTTATTTTTATTTTTTAGAAAAGATTACTGGATCTTCATTTTGAATAAAATATGTTTGGCACCGCTTTACACCTCTACTTTACAAAGGCTGTTACTTGTTGTTTGAATCTCTCTCTAATAATAACAATAATAATAATAATAATAAAGTTACCATTTAAAAAGTTACTTGGTAATCCTTATAGGATACCAGGAACACAGCATAAATATACAGAGAAACTGCTGGTCATGTGATCCCGTTCTTTCATGCACAACCTATGGGATCATCAAAACCTGTGAAGTCTGATAGCACAAAAAAAGGTTAAAAAATAAATAAATAAATAAATAAATTATATAATATAATTAATTATATATATATTATATATATAATTAATAATAATTAATATATATAAAAAGATAGTAAAAAATGCCAAAGGATTGCCATGATTTGTCAATCTCAAGTATGGAGCATTTGCATTGTGCCAGTTTAAGTAAAGAGCTGTGTTTCTGATACAGAACTCACTGCTGATCATTCTATATATCCATTTTCTATATCAAATTTACTGATTCGTTTTTAAGATAAAAACAATAAACTGAATCTCTATTCGGGGTTGCGGGACACCTGGACCAATCCCAACTCTGCATGTCTTGGACTGTGGGAGGAAACTGGAGTACTCGAAGGAAACCCACCAGGCATACTGAGAAACCTGCAAACTCAACACACAGCCCTGAAATCGAGAATCAAACCCTGACTCTGGAAGTGCAAGGCTTCAGTAACGAGTTGGAAATCCACTGTAGTACATCATATTTGACCCGAATGTTTATACCCATACATACATAATACATCCAAGCTGCTCCGATACTGATCAATAAATTGAACGCCAATAGCAGTCAGATAGAAATTCTTAGTATGTGGTAGCTGCTTTTACAAGGACTAGAAATATTGGACAAGCTGACTCCAAGGTAGTGAAGCTTCCAAGAGCATTAAAGAGAGGTAGGTCCTCCCTGATTGTGAAGTCACAAATCACCTGGAAAATGTGTACAATGGAGGCAATCAGGGCCAAGCAGGACAATTTTTATAAGCCTATGTGTTGCCACTCCAAAAACAAAAACTACAGTAAATTAGACCGAGTGTAAAGAACTCCCTGCTTGATAATTAAGAAATGTCTACAGGCTGCACGCTGTAATAGGTGCCTGATATCATATCCACACAGGGTTTCAGTTAATAGTTTGTACAAAACACTGCCAAAAACCCTTCGAATTGTTGTTTGGATTGAGCTGCAGGATCTTTGGATGTGAACATGGATACTGTAGGGTCTGAAGCTTTAGTGCGTGGGAGGTGTCCCACTGTGTCATCTTTTCAAATATGCGACAAAAAAATTGACACTGGAGGATATGCTTCTTCCTGACGGACCGTTTTGCAATTTAAATCCAACATTTTTGCGTTAAATGAATCACACCTTTGAAGACGGTGCCTACATGAGAGGCATTGAGGGGCGACTGCTGACGTGGGACTGCAAATGATTTATTTTTTCCTCCAAATATGCAGGAATTTCCAAATATGGATGGGATTTAAAAAAAAATAAAATAAAAATGTATAGGATTTTTCAGCAAGAGCCCAATCTCCTCAAAGCTAGAAATATTTCGATCCAGGTCACCATCAGAAAAAGAAAAAAAAAGAAAAAAAAAACCCGCATCAACACAGGAGGATGTTCTGTTCCTGGACTACGGTTGTCTGTTCAACTGCAGTCGTTTTTACAACAAGTCATCTGACCTCCTGTCCTTTGGCCTAAACTGGAGCTGGTACTGAGCATGTCTGAAAGAAACAAAAGCAAAAAAAACACAAACAGCCAAACAACCCTGATTTACCAAAAGAAATGAACAGATCGCGATGGCTTGTGCACGTCACTGATTCGAAAGCTAACTAACTATGCTCACTCTGCAGGGTGTAACATCAGGAGAAACAGAACCAACGATGAGAGAATAGAGAACTGACTGTGTCTGTGCTCCATTAAGACCATGTTTACGTTAAACCAGGTAAATCTGTAATCCAGTCTGCTCGTTGTAAACAATGTCTGAAGCAGAAATGAAACCAATACATTGTGTCTTCTTTACTTCTTTTTCTGTGTCTCTGTCTGTGGATGTGTGTGAATGCAGAAATCAGCTGAAACGGCTTGTGTCATTTTTGGAACGTGAAAGGTGTTTTAAAACACACTTTAAATGTACGTTAGACATGGCATTAATTAATAATTCTATGAACATTGTAAGTGATCGCTTGTCATCAGCTTGCAGCAGAGACGCATCTATCTGTCGAAACTATACAGACAATCATTCACAAACATTATTTGCACATTACAGGAACTCGTCTGGAAGTTGTTGCCCAAACCACCTGTACAGTCTTGACCTTGCTCCAAGCCACTTATACATATCTGGGCCACTAAAGACGTTTCAGGGAGGCCGGTGTTTTAGAAATAAAACGGCTCCGTCATACTGAGAGACTTTTTTATCTTGATGACGTCCAGGCACTAGTGAAACACTAATGTTGCAGGAAATTATGTAGAGAAAAAGTGTTCGTCTCAAATGTCGTTTCAGAACTTTGTTCTGCTTTTTTACACAATCAAAAGTCCTGGTTTGACTTGAACAACCCTTTCCACTATTAGAGTAGGCTTGGTGTTTAATACCAAGTGTCTGCGTCTAGTGTCACGTGTACCACATACGTCGGAAACACCCTGCATAAATCGCTTTCAAAACAATGATGGGTGAACTGAGTGTTGAGGTGCTCCCCATGCATATTCACATCATACACATTAAATGCAGCGCTCTTCAGAGTGCTTGTTGCTTTCCAAGTTCATCGCTATTCCTTATTGAACAGCCATTTAACTGAGCTGCATTTAAATCCTGGCTTTGCTTTCTAGCATTGGCTCCAGGAAGCATTCTCCAGTTAACTCGACAGGAAATGAATGCATCTTTTAAGCATGAAAAACAAAAGGAGATGAGCGAGTACTAATGTGTAAGGAGGCGGAGTTTCCATGGAATCATTTCATATCAGAGGGTTGCATAACGAGGACTAAAGTCCAACATGTTACTGAGAACACAAAATGATGTTCCTACCAAAGAAAAAGAGAGTTTTGACAATCAGCAATGGTTTAGAAGTAAAACGGACGTGTAAATGTGCACACAAACCCACACACACCCCTATGTGTTACAGAGATCATCACACAACATGGCTACCAGCAGGAGCAGTGTACTTTTAAACCCTTCACACACTTAAATCTGACCAAACAGGTGCAGCTTCTCTCCTGCAACACTCACACACTTTATTTTCCATCTCTGGTATGACTAAAGTGTTCTCGCAGCAGAGCATAGCATTCCAGCTGATTCTCTCCACCACACTGATTCACAAATAGCTCATGACAGTAAGAATGCTAATAGCAGATCTGGAAAGCAAATTGGTGAAAAGCTGGAGATCAAAAAAAAAAAAAAGGCTGAGAAAGTCAGAATTGCTGGAAAGCTAGCTGGAGCACGACCACAGAATCAAACACTCAAACACTACTTTAGACTGAGTCAAAGCCTTAATGATTCGACGAAGTCATTTCCATGTGTTAGGTTGATAGTTCCAGTGGAATCTGAGAAGAAACGAGCAACCAGTTACAAACGATGAGAGAATTTCTTTACAGTTCTTAAACCATCGGTGGTTCCTCTGAGATCAGTGCCTTTCATGATTGATTAAATCACTTTCTTTAAATATTTGGAATATTAGCTTTACTCTAGTCATAGGTTTCAGGAGCTGATCCTGGCAACGCTAGACATGAGGAAGAAATACGCCCACCATGAACACTAGTGGCGCTAGGGTTTAAAGCTCAGAATTTGGATCGTATTACAGTTTTAGGTCATGGATTGGATCCTTTTTGAAAAAAAAAAAAAAAAATTCCATCAACAACTTGTAGAACTTAAAACAAGGGATTTTTACCTGTGGTCTTAAATAAAAACAATGGATAATTAAAATGTCAATTGAATTATTCAATACTTGTAATCGTTGTAAGAGTGAAACATGAGTTTTCTCTTCGAAGATCTGGACATATTTTTTATGATTTTCAAATAATTTTTTATTTGTAAAGTAGGAAGAAAGGACAGTACTGATGTTATTCCTTTAAATAACAGTGAATTACAAAAAAAAAAAATCAGTAATCATCTGGACCCTATCATTTTGATAAAACATTAAGCTACATTTAGTGAAATAAAGCAGGCGCATTTGTTTTGTAAATGAATTACAGTACTATTTCTAGTACATATCTTATTATTAGAGCTGTTTTAATCACAACGGGCAGAGATTCAATACTGCATAGGGGGATTTTGTTAGTGTGATCTGGCAACACTCATTATGGAGAAAAAGCTTGAGCAAGTAAAACATATTTAGTGTGTGCAAAAATTTCCGTAACCAAAAACACAAAGTGTGCGTGTGTTTTTCCCCCCTCAGGAATGAGGCAATAGAACGGCATGCAGCGACAGTGAAATTTTATTATCCACAATGATAGTTACACTTTGCATAGGTTCACACGCATACCGAACCATTGAAAGAAATCTGCACGATTCATGCATCAACTTCGTTCTAGTACACCACTGACAAAGACTCATTAATGAATCATTAACATCTGGTAACTGCTGGTAAAAAAAAATAACCAATTAAAAACAAATTAACTAATAATATTTGTTTTGGATAATAATTCTCCGTAGCTTACATATCTAATCATTTATACACCCCAAGAGGGTGCAGTTGCAGATCAAATTTTTAAATGATGACGGTATTGACGTTCCGGAGAATAAACACCCAATCAGAATGTCCAGCTGTGCAAAGTTGAGCAAGCAGTGTTGCCAGATTGGGCGGTTTTCCGGTAACTGGGATACATTTTATCATCTTTGGATGGGAAAATGTGTCTTGGGGAAATAATAAATTTTAGGCAAATTTTAGTCAAAGAAGCATGCATAAATAGTTGAGCTCCAAATATATAAGGATCATAAATCAACTAAGGTTCGTTACACTACAGATCATAATTGTTTTAGTATTTCTCTGTTTGGGTATAATTCATTTGTCTTGCATAACAAATTTATTGGTATTGTGCAGCTATTAAAAATTTATGTCTTGTCACTATAAAGAATCAATGATCGATTATTTATTCTTAATTTGTTTACCAATCAGTAAAAAACAAATGTTAAAATTTGCAACCCTAAATCACGCACACTGGATTCTCTGGAAATTTAATACAGACTGTGGGTCGAGCTCAGGATCAAGTGGTGTAGGCGATGGCAAAGCTACCTGCTGCGACGCCCGCCGTCACCAGTCATTAAAATTTAATCCGTCTCAAGTGGAAACTGTTTTGCTGTTTACCTTTCAAACTCGAGCACCGGGACAAAACGTTCTGTGAGAGACGTAGGAACAACACTTCGGCCCATGTGGTTATACATGCTGCTCCACTCACAACCAAAGTGCATTATTTTCATATTACAGCTCGATATGGAGTGTTTTATTCCACATACACCACAGCAAGTTGCCACCAATTACAGCGTTTTGCTTATTATTAAATGCCATGAATGGACGTATCTGTTTTCGATCCAGAATCAATTGACGGTTTTAAGTTTTTTTTTTTTTTTATATTAAATGCTTGAGAAAAAAAAAAGTTCTTTAAAGGTATATCACAGCTTTTAAAGAAAATACAAACTGCTTGCATCTTCGGCAAATTCCTTGCAAAATACTCTCCTTTTGCAAGAGTATTCTTCTTCTTTTTCTTCTATAGAGCTGATGAGCAGCCGGGTAACACAGTCTCTGACTGTTGAGCTGTTTCACCACCAGGTACACAATCAGACCACAAAAAATTATTCCCTGCACGCGGCTCTTCTTATGTGCAAATCACAAGTGGGGCAAACATTTACGCTCGTACCAGAGTTACAAATGAACTGATGTAACATTTTTGTTAAACACACAGGAGTGTGTAAGTTTTGACCTTACTCTAGTTTTTTTTTTTTTAAATTACACTGATATTGAAATGACTCAGCATTTTTTCTTGCAGTTTCAACATAAATATCTTAAAACTGAGTATTTTGTGTGTGTCAGTGTCACCGTGTGTAGCAGGTATAGGGTACGAGCACAGGGTACGAGCACACCAACTTCAAAACTTGTCAAAACTCATACCACAACAGGAGAGTAACCTACTTAATTTTAAGCAACCGGATCATCATTGAGTTGTATTTATGGATTAATGTTGATAGTTGCCACGAGCGACTAGCAATGAGCTCTCAGTTTTACCCTTGCCGTTTAAACAGGATCGTTAATAGAAATCTGAGCGCACAGAGCAGCATCAGCGGGCGGGTCAAGAGACCTGCACCTCGGCAGTCAGGCAAACTTTACACTTCGGTAAAAAAAAAAAAAAAAAAAAAAAAAAAGGCAGAGATGCTCTCATGCACAACAGTTTCGCTGCGTGTTTGCTTCATGCTTAAATACCTTTGTTTGCGTGCAAATTACAGAACCTTGCACCTCACCGATGTTTAATGGCCATGCCTGCCATCCTGCTCTCTATTAAATTTTTTACAACTATATTAAGTTTCTGATTTGTTTTCTGATTCATTTTAAAGTCTGACATATTGATTTCAATGTCCTTTTTTTATCTATTATTGACAGCATACAAAAAAACATTTTTGCAAAAAATTCAATTATATGCATGAAATAAAACACTATCTATTAAATAGCCTTCACATTTTCTCCAAGACTGCACAAGGTTACGGGACTTTCTCTACTTAACTGGAGAGCTTTTTGGTATAAATAAAATCCAACCGAAAATCAAAATTTAGCAGGAAGCCCGAAGGTAATCATGTTCTTCCTCAGAGAGGTGAGCTTTTTAACTGGGGAAAAAAATGAAATAAACGCTGCACAGGAACCGTTAGTGGGAATAAAGCAGCGCAGATGCACATGATCGTCTAGTGCCGCTACGACTGACAAGTCCTGAGTCCTGAATCCTAAAAACCTCCAGATACACATGGCTGTAGTGGGATTCAAACTTAGGATCTTTGAATGATAAAGTAAATACATTTCCTTTGCATCACTCCAGAATGCAAGATCATCATGGAATCAGTAAAATCACCAGTTGCTAATCAAGCTGAAAACCAGATGCGTCCAGAGGCTGATCGATCTCTGTATCTCTATGATGTCGACGCATGATGTCAGACCAACATCAGTATCAGCGTTGATGCATACCCCATAAACAAACAAACAAACAAACAAACAAAAATAAATAAATCCCTCCTTTCAGTGCTCCTTCAGACGCTCCGCCCCACAAACTCACAGACACATCTTAGCAAACCAGTCACACGCACTACTAGGGGGGGAAAAAACCAGTTACGTGGTGTAATTCATTTGTGTAGCGCCAGACTTACTGGAAAAATAGATTTTTAAAATTTTTTTATTTATGCATGTTAGCGTTTCATGTTGTAAAATGTTGCCATTCCTCTACAATCCTACAGGTGGAGCTCTAACCTATTTACACATTGGGAGGCAGCACAGCATCCTGTGTGGAATGAGGAAATTATTTGGCAAGTTTTTTTTTTTTTTTTTTTTAAGAATTGTAACAAAAAATGAAGGAAAAAAAAAAATCGGGATATTCATAAAGTTTTAACACTAACAGGATCGCAAAAACTAATCGAATCGCAACCTAGATATTGTGATAATATTGTATCAGGTGATCCCTGGTGATTCCCATCCCTAAATAAAAAATATAGACTAGAAAGATTGAATTTTTTTTTTTTTATGGCCTGACCTTTAAAAATTTTTAACATTCCTGAAATAGATACAGCACCTACTGTACGGCTAAATAAGTGTCTGGAACAATTAGTCAGGAAAAATGTGGCACCATACAATCCGGTAATGAGTATATGTTTGCACACATGGGGATCGAAAATAAACACAAGTGAAAGAGAGAGAGAGCGAGAAACCTGTTGGAGCAGGCACACACACCCACAAAGGTGAAAAACAAACTTGTGCTGAGGCTGGAACGCTCATTAGAAGAGCAGGGTGTTAGTCACGCCTGGGGCAACAGGGCTGTACGTATCACACCGCTCTGACACCGGCAGCTTACATCACCGCACCATGATTCAAACCCACATGCATAACCCTGCCTGCAAATACAGTGCTCATACAGCACAACTCATCTGACATGCTTAACAAAACCACTGTCTCGTACAGCTGTGTCTACATGAGTGTGTGCGCTCACTTTTATTCTTTCTGCCAAGTTCAGTTCATTAGTATACTTTTCATTGCCTTGACTTTTTTTTTCACATTACTGACACTTTAACCTTTTTAGATATAACACCCTTATCTAATATTAAACATAAAGAAGATCCTGGATACTAAACATAGAGATCTCCAGACCAACAGTCGTTTTTTTTCTCCCTGTGGTTTTTCTCAAATACACAATATCAGCTGCATGATGTATTGCTAGAAATGAAAGAACAATGTGACAGGATGACGCAATTCAGTTCAACACAAAGAAGAGTTACTGTTTGCACCCTGATGTGGATTATTTTCCTAGATCAGAGCATCCTGAAGTGGGACTTTTTGTTTTTTTTATTAAATAACCTTTAATCTTTGATTACAGCACACGATGTGTTGTCCAGTTTATGTGTGAAAATGATTTCTCATGCTCCCAGAATCACTCTTGCGAATTTTAGCCCAAGAAAATGCTTCTTCCATCAGGGAAAAAAAAAATCCAAAGTAGTGATACAGTCAGGTCATCAGCTGACATCATTTTATTGACATTTTGTTCTGATTAAGACAGTGAAGAGACAAGCGAGGTTCTACGGATTCGAGACTGAAAAAAAGACAGGAGGCAGACTTGGAGGTAGCAGAGATGAAGATGTTGAGGATGGATGGATAGGATCAAGAGTCCATCAGAGGGACAACCCATGTTAGATGTTTTGGAGATAAAGTCAGAGAGGCCAGATTGAGGTGGTTTGGACATGTTCAGAGGAGAGATGGTGAATAGATCTGTAGAAGGATGCTGAGGTTGGAACTACCAGGCAGAAGGTCTGAAGGAAGATTTACGGATGCAGTGAGAGAGGACATTAAGTAAGTTGGTGTGAGAGAAGAGGATACAGAGGATAGGGTTAGATGGAGGGAGATGATTCGCTGTGGTGATCCCTGAATGGGAACAGCCGAAAGACAAAGAAGAAGCATCTCACTAGAAATATAGAAATCTTACTTCCACTATTAAACGTGGCTATGGATTTTACTGTTGGTTTTTAACCATGCAACTTCACCAAGTGTTTAAGTGATCTCCATTCAAATTTATTTATTTTTTTTATGACCACATTCCTCCTATGAAGTTGACGGTTCAGCACTCTCATTCCAGGTTTTGATAAGTTCTCCTCCAATTTCCTACAATGTCCTTAGTTGCTTTCTTTTAATAATTATACCCTACTCAAATGGGAACTTTTTTGTAGGAAGCCAGCATATATCATAAATGTTTATGTAAAAAAAATTAAAATAAGTTAAATAAATCTTTTTTGGAGTCGATACATTAATTAAACAAGATACATAACTGAACTGATTTTCTTTTTTATTCTCAATACATCAATATAATTCTATGACTTGTTTGTTTTTGACTGAGAAAGAAATCACATTCAAAATTTGCGCAAATTAAACGACTGACATTAAGCCACGGACACCTAAGACTTTTTGTTAACCAAATGTCACCAAGACTGGAACCGTCCTACTGCTTATGTGATGTCACACTGGAAGAGTGAAGCACTATGTCTCTCCGTGTTCGACGGTGGAGAGGGGATGTCGTGACTCCTGCCAACGCTGGTTTAGCTCTCGTCTTCCTGCCACAGACTGGGACACTGGTACGCGATCATTCGGCGCTAACGCGAAAGCTTTTCTCGTGCCACTCAGGACCTGTTTTTTGTGAGAATGTGCAAATGTAAATCTTGCGACATGTCGACTTTCGTTCAGCAAGTGCTAATGACTATTTCAGCAAGGCCTGATTGAAGGTTTAAGTCTCACAGGATGCGCGTGGGTTTAAACGATGTCGCTGCTGTGTGATTCCCGAATTGGACTCAGCTTCCTCTCCTGCATCACTCGTCCCCTCTCTCTGTCTCTTACTGAAGGGGGAAAGACCTGCTCAGAAAACGCTCACCAGACTCTCTCCGTCTCTGTTATGTCTGGGCCAGACCACTGTATCATTGACAAATTTTCCAGTAATCTTTGTAACCCCGTTGCCTTTTATTCCTACATATACTGTACTCTGGTGTATCTCATAACTGATTATCGGCACAAACATACGTACTCGAGAGAAAGACGGGATGAGGGGGAGAGTGTGAGCGAGAGAGGCAGTGCAATACAGGAGGATGAGTCACCACAGAGACCAACTTGTAAATCCCAGCTTCTTCTGCTTTTAATCCTGTGCTGCAGATTCAATCCTAGAACTCCCTGAGAAAATCTACACGCCTTGATCTCACTGATCAGACGGACGCGCCGATGATGCTCCGGCCCTCTTAGTACATGATGTCTTTTAGTCATCACAGCACGACAACATTAACGACTACAAAGGCAGCTTTATCGCAGTTTGGCAACAATAATAACAACCATTACTACACTACGAAGAACTTGCAGCTCTCAGAAGGAACAGATGCCTTCATCGCTTCTGAGTTACGACTGATTGACTTCTTTTTGTTATCACACATAATGAGAAAATCGAAGGTACCACCCAACCCTGTGAGAACAAACTGATCTTGTGGGCGAGCGAGCACGGTGTTAAAATTTGCTTGCCTTCTGAAGACGCAATCTCATATCTCCAGTGCAGTGCACACGCAGCCTTGTTAAAAGGCACGAGGAACTCGATGGCTAAGAGAACAAATCACACACACACAAACAAAAGAAGAAAGCAGCCGAATGAGGAAATGCATAGCAGCCTTTTCCTCCCCGTCATCACCATCGCTCTGGAATTTGTCAGGTTTAAAAAAAGAAAAAAGGGGGAGAAAAAAAAAGTCGCACCAAATCAAGCCGTGAGTGAGATGGATGAAAAAATCGAGGAGCAAACAAATCTAATTGTTTGAGCTACTCAGGCTCAGCGATGCACAAGAATTACAAAGCGGGGCTACACATCATTAAATCAGAGTCGATAAATGTTTTGGTCTTTACTTCTGGAGATCGTGTGTAAATCATATAGAACTCTGGACTCCACTTATGCCAACAGACAAACACTTTTACATAAGACTAAATCCTTGCTACAGAGCACTAACTCAACATCTTGGAATGCTACGAAGTTATATTATCTCCAAACTGAGGACGCACTAATCTGACAGAGTAGCGTGATCAGACGTGAAAAACTGTTTCTGGATCAGTGTGAAGCTGAAACGTTTAGATCCTGACCTCTGGCACCTTTTATGTCACAAACACACAGAATACGCGTAAGAATGGGACACTGAAAACGTAGTACAAAGATGTCACTCCTGTAACATCACACAGACGTCACTTAATGTCACACAGATGTCATTTGTAAGCTTGATGAAAACTCTAAATAAAAATGAAAATCAGCTAGCGTGGACAGGAATTCACTTTAGATGCATTAAGGAATTAAAGCAATTACATTGACTGGGTGAATGTCGGAAAGCAAGAAAAGCGGCGGTGGTGTTTGGAATTGTCATGCAAAATATAAACAACTTATTCCTAATAATTAAATAAATAAAAAAATCTCTTATAAAAACAGAGGTGCACTTAAATATCCTTACACTCAGAGTGAAGCTCAAACAGAAAGGAAATACATGATCCTGATTGATTAGTAGTACTTCTCAACATACGACCCACTAAAACAATAAAACCTTAATTAAACAAACCAAGAGATGTGTTTTTGTGGGTTTCAAAGCACATACACAAGCAGATAAGTTTGGCATCCTATAATACATTAACTATCCAAGGTTCGACAGCAAACCATAAATCCACCACTACTATAACTATTTGGATCAGTGTGTCATTAAACCTTGCTAAATATTAACCTACACATAACATAACAAATCTATATATATTTTAACAATGGCGCTTTAGCTGTCTAATCTGTGTACGTGCGTGATTGTCTTGCGTTTTGATGATTAGATAACAAGGATATATAAATATTTTTTATCATCTTCTCACAATTCCAAAATATGGATGCCATATTAAGCCCTTGTTCATACAAATGCCATCATAAAGAAGGTAATAAAGGCCGTGGATTTTAACTGGAAGACCCTTTTGGAGAGAGGATGCAGAAGAATCTGGTGAATCTGGAATGCATTCATGTGGTGGTGGAGGAGTTTTGGACCGTCAGCCAAGTCAGCCATAATTGGACTCTCTATTAAACATGCTGTAAGAATGTTTTGTAAGGTTACTTGTCTGTTGTAGACTTTCCACAGAGTCCGATTCGCTTCGACTGACATCATTAATCATGTATACTTTTAGATCATGTCATCAGGTTCAACTGGACAGCACTGTACACTTGGCTCGCATCACATAGGAGGATCATGTGGAGCTTGGGGACATGTTTATGAGTAAATGAGCATGATAACTGACACCAGAATCAGTATTGGTGTCTCCCTATTAGATATACAATCCTGATCCTGGAGATCCTCTTGCACATTTGGCATGCACTGACAGACATACACCTGTAGCACTGCAAAGACATTCTGTAGGCAGTTTTGATTTTGCTGAAGCATAGGTTTTTAATCATGGTCGTGTACTGCACAGATCATCACGTTTAGTGCATGCAAAATCTCTGTGTATGTGTGTGTGTGTGTGTGTGTGTGTGTGTGTGTGTGTCATCTCAGCTCTCACGACAAGTTACACAGCAAGGCCTAACCTGCATCTCAACCATGCATATTTAAAAAAACAGAGCAGTTTTTGGCAGTCAGATGACAGACAATCAGGTTTGCAAATGCAAACTCCAGTGCTGCGTCTCCTGACGTCATTGCCCAGACTAACGCTAGCGTGAGAGAAAAGTGCCGCTGAGTGCACGGGCAAAAACAAGCAAGGGTTTATTGCGACAATTTAAAAAAAATCCCCCGAAAATTAAATATCCACGTGAATTACCTGCAATTCGGCTCGCTCTACATCCCACTGAGCCCTCTCCACCTCGAAGCGGGCCCATTCGTGCTGCAGAAAGTGCAGGATCCCCGGGATGTTATACTGCGCCCTGACCGCCTCTCCGCCTCCGTCTCCCGGCTGCTGCGCTGCTTTCGCTCCGCCGGCCAAAGCCGAGTTATTATTATTGTTAAAAAACACACCGGGGCCCGCCTGCTCGTCCATGGCCAGGCCGGGAAGGGAGATCCGTTCGCCCAGATTGGCACGACAACTCCGTCTGATGGCTTCTCTCTTTCCCTGTGTCTCTCACTCTACTTTACAATATCCGCTTTCAGAGAGGAAAAACAAGCTACCGATAGAGACAGCTCTCTCTACTGGGCAACTCAAAACCAGTAGTCCGTTGGCTAACTTACAAAAAGCTCCGTGAGCCCTACAGACGCGCACTTCCTACAGTATGTGACAGCCCCAATCTTCCGCCTTACGTAGTGCACAAGCCGTCCAACAGAGACTTGTATTAGGATTGGGCCGTCGTTCTATAGCGTAGGCCGCGAGCCCACGCCCCCAAACAGAAGCGTAGAGCGCGCGCAGCTCGCGCTCGCTGTCAACATACTCCGCTCTGATTGGCTGTGATAAATCACTTCGATCCTAAACATCCAATCGAAGGTCAATGCACTTGTTTGTACGGCGAAGCGCGCGCTTTGCATGATGGGACATGATGCTGTTGGGCTTTCAAATTCAGACGTATTTTTTACTAGTCATAATTAAACGCTTTTAGGATGTGTAATTTATTATTTATAAACAACTATTAATAATAGTTAAAAAAATCTTGAATGAGCATTTTCATTTTCAATCAATTAAGCATTTTGTATTGGTAGCAATGGTTGTAGTTGATAAATAATAAGTTACACACACACACACCAAAAAGTGGTTAATTTTGTTTGTGTGTGTGTCATTTCATCTCTCATCATAAGTTACACAGCAAGGCCTAAACTGCAAATATATACCACACACACACACACACACACACACAGATTAGCCATAACATTATATATTGGGTAGATACCCTCTTCGCCACCACAAGTGATGAGCTCTGTGTGTTCTGGATCCTTTCTATCACAACCAGCATTGACTTTTTCATCAATTTGATCTAGATTAGTGCTTTTATAGCAT
The DNA here is from genome assembly GCF_024256425.1 of Clarias gariepinus. Lineage (NCBI taxonomy): Eukaryota > Metazoa > Chordata > Actinopteri > Siluriformes > Clariidae > Clarias > Clarias gariepinus. Next base: position 23,497,257 of record NC_071114.1, on the reverse strand, counting down.
CAGACTTACAGGGTCCAGCCTTTGCTCCCAATGTGCATCAGTAATCCTTTTCTTCTTTGGGTTACTTTTTGTAGGTCCTGACCACTGCAGACCGGGTACATCCCACAAGAGCTGTAGTTTTTGCAGTTGCTATGACCCAGTCCTTTCGCCATCGCAATTTAGCCCTTGTTAAAGTCACTCAAATCCTTATGCTTGCCCATTTCTTTTTGCTTCCAACACATCAAGTTAAAAAAAAAAAAAAACAGGTTTACCTGCTGACTAATATATCCCACCCACTTCAAGCCGCCATTGTAATAAGATTTTGAAAATGTGGCTACTGTAAGAAGGGCCAAATCATAATGCCTAAAATCTCCTGGCACAGGCTTCAGGCCACCGTGACCCTATATATGCACAGAAAAAGAATATATATGGGCACATATACACATTACGGGCAATTTTGGGCAATTAGGGCAATTAACCTAAGACAGTGGGAGGAAACTGGAGTACCTAGAGGAAACTCCCAGAAAGATCCCAGAGGATGTTTATGGATGTGGTGAGGGAGGACATGCAGGAGATCATAGTGACTACAAGGTAGTCAGAGTTAGATGGAGACACACGGACCTCAACAAGAAAATAAGAAAAAGTGATACCTGTGTCGCTGTGGGTTCTTACATGGACTAATTTGTGTTTCTTAAGGTCCAATTATGTAACTGTAATCATTTCAACTACATCATGATACATACTTAAATTCTTACTAAAAGATGAACGATTCTACTTTAGTCAGGGATTCATTTAGATCCGCACTTTACTGACATTCTTAATAGTAGAACCCAAACGACCTGGAACAAACGTGCACTTTATTACTGAGAGTAAAGCTTCACCTCGCATCTCTTCCTTGCATTAGAATGAGACTTTTCTCTTCTTATTCTGGTCTTTCTCAGGTTCTGCAGTCTGATGAAGCAGGAGGCTCTGGGGGAATGGGGAAGGCTGGCTCAGGCGCAGCTACGTCACCTGACGGCCGCTATTTAATTGGCGTTAGGTGCGTTTCAGGGCTAATCAGTGTGACTGCGCGCGGATTAGAGGCCGTGGGAACCCGGCGCGGAAAAGTCGGAAAACACCAGGCATGGCTCCGTTTGAGAAAGTCCAGCACCCCAAGCCTTTCAAACAGAGGAAGAGCTTCGGTAACCCACTTTTAGTACTTGTTAAAGCGCATCCCGGGCCTGTTCTCTCTTTCTGACTCGTTTCATCTTGTTTGTTTGTTTGTTTGTTTGTTTGTTTATTGGGTGACGAGCAGCAACACGAAAGCAGGAGGTCGCCGGAATCAGGAGCAAGTTCCCAACCAAAGTGCCGGTAAGGTCGTGCTGACACTGTGGACCTTTTTTCATACGCATGTTTTATTTACTTATTTTTATTTAGCTTTTAATATATAAAGTTTTAGGCGTCTTCATGTAAAGGATGCATAGTTAAGAGATCCTCTTTCGTGCCATGATGGTGTCACTGCACAGTCTTTGCTGCTGGTGGTAACAGGTGGTCAGATTCCCCCCCCCCTTTTTTCGAGTCACCCGTGTACATCTTGAGTTAGCCTTTAGAGTAAAGCTTTAAGCTGCACCTTAAAATCATGCATCTAATTCCACTTGGTGGTACGTCATCAATAACAAATACAATTTTGTAGTGCAATAGCAGGAGCAAGGCATACAATTTCTTGACATAGTGAATTGTGCAAGTCAATATTATAAAACAGATTTAAGTAGTTTTCAAGGAATATCCGATTCAGATTTGTGCATTTTTTTTTTTCCATGTAGGCAAAAAAGTTGATTTGGCTGTTTAGTTTTAATGCAGTATTAGTATGTACTGTGTGTATATACATACACACACTTGTGCTCATGGTGTATGTGTATAAAACACAATCTTTGTGGACTAAAATGGATTTTCCAGAGTGATTTGAAAATCTACACGTCCACAAATAGAGGCCTAGATGTTTGCTTGTTTAGTCCCCACAACCACTACCTTCCTCTCCTTGATTGTTTCTAAAATGTAAACCTTACACCTGTGTACATGCATACAGTACTTGCACTTGTCTTGATGTCCTAAGTTGAATAGGTGCTTATTTTGCAAGTAAATATGTTTAGATTTTTTTTTTTTTTCCCCTTTTAGGTTTGTACATGTTCAGATTCGGCTTTAGATCACACTCGTGAATCCTACAATGGAAAGTGTTTGAGCTACTAATATGAAAATGTTTATGGATTACTTTTAAGGGTTGTTCATGTTCAGGTCCAATACAAATATATTTTGAATTAATATAAATTGTATAAAACTTCAATATTTTGGGATGATGCATACAGAATTCACCTGCCCCTTACAAAGTAGTTTACAGAAAGCATTTATTTTGTGTTGGTATGTCTAAAATGCATGCTGTAGCTTAAGCACTGTGTTTTTGTAGGTGATTATAGAACGATATCATCGTGAAAAATATCTTCCGCTGTTGGACAAAACCAAGTTTCTTGTTCCCCAAGAGCTCACCATGACTCAGTTCGTCACCATCATCAGGTGCGTTCTTTTATTTCTTTGGTAAGCTGTTTTTTTTTTTTTTTTTTTTTTTTTTTTTTTAAATGAGATTTATTCAACCTTGCAGTCTTTCAAATGCTTGTAACCTTGAATCTGTTGGAAAATTATAAAGCTCCAGTCACCCATAGCAGCTTTGGTTTTGTGCCAGTGCTTATGATTAAGGACCTGAGGAATTTGAGTTGGATAAAGGACAGGGATGGATTTTGGTGTTTCTGTGGGAGTGAGTAAGTGAGGCTTGTCCCTTTTTACGGAATATGGAAAATGTTCAGATTTTAATTTTTTTAAGTAGATGTTTCATAAAAGATTTGAACAAGGAAGGCAAAACAGTTAAAGGTTTCTGAGCAGCACCAAAATTTGGCCGTACCATGTACAATATGGTTGTCATTCTCGTTTCAATGGTCTAATGCTAAATAAAAATATTAAAGCATTTAATTTATTAAAATTATTTTTATTTTATAATTGTAAGTGAATGGCATTTAAATGTCAGAACTGCCCCCCCCCCCCAAAAAAAAAGAGCAGCACAAAGTTGTTATACATAGCTATATCATTTAAGTCGTGTATAAAAGAGCCGTTCATCTTCAGTTTGGTGTTTATTTAAAAAAATTAATTGTAATGACAAAGAAAATCTTGTATACACCATATCCTTAATGGATAAGTCTGTAGATGATCTCCAGTTATCCTTATGTAACTATTAATCACACAAACCCTCGCTGATAATTCTCATATCCCTTAGTCACTATTTTCATATAACAAGCCATATTCCTTAGCATGCATCATTTGATAATCACTCATTATGTACTTGATGGAGCAGTGTCTGCTCAATTGAACTTTGTCCAACAAGCCCTTAGTGGAAAAGTGAACTGGGTCAATATAACTGTACATTTCAACGAGGCAATAAATATTAAACAACAAAAAAAACTTGGTTATGTCACTATTATGCCTTATGATGCAAAAAAAAAAGGGTACAAGCAGGAGAAACAAAACTCCTCTGATTTCAAATTTCTCTGATTTGAATTTCTTTTGACTCTTGACTGGAGTGCTTGACGTGCTTCTCTTCTCCTTGTCAGAAACCGGATGACTCTTATGCCCAGCCAGGCTTTCTACCTTCTCATCAACAACGCTGGAATCGCCAGCATGTCTCTCACTATGGCACAGGTGTACAAGGACCACAAGGATGAGGATGGATTTCTTTATATGACCTATGCCTCTCAAGAAATGTTTGGACACTGTGAAAGTGTGCATCAGCTCTCAAGACGATAATTGGAAATGTTGCATGGGGGTGTGGGGGGTGTTTAAAAACTGTTGGTGAACCACTATTTAAAAATGCTTGTATATAATAATGATATTTGTATAGTTTTAAAAATTCTGCATTTTGCGTGTATGCACGCGTCATGGGAATGTGTGTTTTAATTAAGGAAGTAATAAATTGTTGTTCTTGTGTTGGCCACTAGAGTGTAGATTTGTCAAACTGAACCTTCAACCTCATGGCATTTCTCCCAAACCCAGTGAGGATTTGTATTTTGGTGTTTTGAACATTTCCACCAACCCCTCATTGAATTTTTATTTTATTTTTGTACAGGAACCTCTGTCTAATCAACCAGTGCAGTTTAATTGCTCTTTTGATTCAGTTAATTGAACTGATGAGCCAGTCTTTGGTTTAGAATCAATATGCACATTTGAGATAAAATTACAAATGTTAAATGGTTCAAGATAAATTAATTAAAATAATTACAGCCTTGGTAGGTAATATAAACCACTTACATTTTGTAAGATTATGGCATCTTCTATTGAGTTTGTTAGCACGTTTAAACAAATTTGCAGTGTTTTTAATGCTTGATAGATTTTTTTTTTTTTTTTTTTTTTTTGTAGTCTTAAGTTACCTTCAGTAAATGTTAGTAATTTAGCTTGAAGCCATCAGAATAGTACAGTATACACAGAAGTTAGCCAGGGCTGGGGTAAGTCGATGCTTATAGGAAAATGGTTACAATGCACTGTACTGCTTTATTTTAGCACATTTTTTTTAATAGTTAAATGTAATAAAAAAAAAAACACAGCTGAAGACATTTGAAAGTCTGTATAAAAGGAGACCACAACTTAAGAATACCAACCTTTCTGTTAATGGCTCTAAAATGCAGGTAAGCTGAAAATATAGACAGACTTGCATGTGTATAAGTAAGAAATATGTTCAGTTGATTTACAATCGGAATAATAAGTACGAGAGAATTGTCTTTTTTTTTTTTTCCTTAAATGATCGTCAATTTTGAGAATTTAATTCTCACCCTTTTATGTTTATTGAACTAAATAGTTAATTGCATGCTGTGGTGTCTCAAGCATAGCCAATCTCCAGATTTTGTTGACACTTCAAATTAATTTGGATGCATAAATTAATGCATCAGTGTTAGTTGGAAGTATGTCTATCCTACATGTTCCCGTGTAGCCTGATGGTAATATATCAAATTGTGACTTTTTGATTGTGCAGAATGACAAGTTATGAGACTAAAAACTACCTTATATTCTTTATATAATTCCCTGATACACTAATTCATTTATTCCAGTGTTTCACTAGTGATTGTACTCAATCAAGGTGTAAAGTTTTCTCAGTACCCTGGGGCCATGATTAGATGGCCTCCTTCACATATTTAATGCTCCCATGAAATCCTCTAATGGCCTAAACATGTGGAATTGGCTTGTAAAAAAGTCTGGACACGACTTCTTTAGAGAAACACTGTACAGACAGACATATTAGTGCTTCTAAAATTACTGTGCAAATCCATATTATGGCAAGAAACACTTTAAGAACATGACAATTTTTACAGACTTTAAGAAATGAAGGTCAGTTAACCTTAAAGAACTGTGAATGTATCCCCAAGTGCGGAAGCCAAAAGCATCAAATGCTGATAATACTGCCTTTTATGAGGACCACCCAAACCAAGAAAGGAAGACCAAAGGCTACATCTGCTGCAGGGGATAAGTTTATTAGAATGACCAGCCTCATAAACCAGCGATTTACAGAATCTCAGATCTGAGCTGACAAGCGGCATATTTTAACATCCACTGTTCAAAAGGGTGTGCGTGAGTCAGGCTGTATGATCGGACTACAGCAAAGAGACCTTCCCTTAACAACATACAGAAGAGACTTGCAATGGCCAAGAAACACAAGGAATGGACATTAGATCAGTGGAAAATGTCCTTTGGTCTGATGAGTCCAAATCTGAGATTTTTGGTTCTAACCACATGTATCATAGAGAGGGTGAACAGACGGTTCCTGAATGTCTGCTTTCCCTGTGAAGCATGAAGGAGGAGGTGTAATGGTGTGGGGGTGCTTTCTGTTGACAATGATGTTTTATTCAAAATTAAGAGCACATCTAACCAGCATGGCTACCATACAGTAGCATTTTGGTAAGAGCCATTTGTCCAACAAGGACAGTGATGGAGTGTGTTGCCTCAGATGACCTGGCCTTCACATCATCTGATCTAACTACAGTTGAGGATAAGTTTGGATGAGTTGGACTGGAGTGTGAAGGAAAAGCAGCCAACAAGTACTCAACACCTCTGGGAACGCCTTTAAGATTGTTGGAAAACCATTCCCCTTAACAATCTCATAATGGTGACTGAGAGAATGCTGAGAGTTTGCCAAGTTGTTGTCAAAGCAAAAGGGGGCTACTTTGAAGAATCCAAAGTATAAAATTTAAGACATTTTTGTTGACTACAGAATTTCATATTTGTTATGTCATAATTTCCATGGCTTCAGTATTAATATACAGTGTTGAAAATAATAAAAAGAAATAAAAGAAAAATACAAAGAAAGTAAAAACATTAAATAATAAGTGTGTTAAAACACAGGTATATGTATTTAAAATTTTATGTAAGCAGCTCATACAGAGTCTGTCCAAAAAAAATTATGGAATATATTTAGAATAAACCATCATATAAATTAGTGGCCCTTAATCTTGGTCCAGCAGGACCCACTGTCATGCCTATTTTAATGTTTTCTCAATTCCTAATTTAAATAATCAACTAAATAAAAGCCTTTTTAAATTGCAGTGGATGTGATAGAGCATGGAAAAATCTTAAAGGGTGGCCTGGGACGGGGGGAACTCCTTGTTTGAACCACCTACAGCCTACTAAACAGTGGCATATTGAGAAATCCTGTTATATACTTACTGTACTTTTTCCTTAGATAAAAAAAAAGAAAAAGTGCGAATGCTTAAAGTAGTGCATATACAAATAAACCGGAATATAGCAAAATCACTGCAGTCAAGTTTTTTAGCTTCTTTTGTCAGCATTTTTGGTAATTTTACAATTACATGGGCTAAGGTTGCTTGTTTAACAATACATGTTTCATCATCACCACCAGTACAACACTCAGTAAGATTTTCTCTTTTAGAGTGTCACTTAAAAGACCAAACGTGGGGAAAATTCCTGATCTGCTCTACAGCCATTAATGGCAGAAGAAGAAGCGAAAGGGTTCTCTTTTGAATCTGGTTCCTCACAAGAAAATTGTGCTTTTTTCTTTTGTCTCCTGCTTTTCAGGATCTAGAACTACATAAGGAGTTCCTTCATCAAGATCTGATTTGTGGTAATATCTATTTTTAAACGTGCTATAGGACACCACATACAATTGGATTAACCAAAAAGAAAATCTCCAAGTATAATACAAAATGTTGTAATAAAGCAGGAGTGCCATAACTCTGCAGATGGCAGTGTTGAGCTGCAAAACACCCTGTCAGTTGAATGTGTCAGTCCTTACAGTAGTGATGATTTAGCCTCAATCCTACTGAAAGAAAAAAATAAATATATATTTTGTACATACAGCTTTATTGTGTCCTTTAGTACTGTGGAAGAAATAACTTTAAGCTTATATAAGGCCACTCCCCCCTCTCTCTGTCTTTGGAGTCAACCAAAAAATGTATACAGATTCAGGATCCTTATAATTTAACGAAAAGTTAAAATTATAAATATTTTAATAATAAATATATTGCTGCATGTTATATATCAAAACGTGATAATGGTATTTATATTTTATTAATATAATTAACTTCATTAAGTCGGTATGCATTTCTTTGGCTGACATATATACTGTGTATATATGTATATACAGTACAGATACTGTATATATATATATATATATATATATATATATATATATATATATATATATATATATATATATATTACATCAAAGGCCTCCAGTTTGGATGCCAGTTTGTTGTGTCCAAATTAAATCATCGCCCAGCCTTGTCTGTTGCCTTATGCCTTATTTCCTGTTGTCCACAGTATTGCAGCAGCACTCCTGCTGAGACAGCAACATATTCGAGGCCATGTCAGCGCCATCCTTAGCCAAAATGAGCCTGGTCTTTCACTGACTGTGTTTAGACTGGTGCCATGGGGGAGTGGAAAGTCCCAGTGAGTCAATAGTGAGATGCACAGGTCTGTTTGGGTAATGCTGAGGAGATCACAGTTTAACGCACCACTGCAAGCTGGAACAACAAGACAAGATTTAAAGTGACAGTTCAGCCAAAAAATAAATTGAACACAATTTTCCACTTTTTTAAAAGTACTGTAGCTAAGACATGTTTGATGTCCAGAAGTAACTGGAATGACACGGCTGGCAGAGCTAAGCCCGTCTTTCTTTCAAAGATTAAAAGTATCATTTTTGGCATTTATTAGATTATATACTTTTTATAGACCCACCACAACCAGTAGGAATAAAAGTACACAACAATATAAAGAAGGAAGGCTAGGGCTGATTTCACTCTTGGATTTATACAGCCAGTTATTCACTGTAGTGTCAGGTGATTTTGTTTAGTCTGCTTTAGTGACATGTCCATAGTAATTGAGGAAGTATACACTATAAAAACATTTGTGGGAATAATGATAGGAACATTATGTTGCCATGCATTCGTTTCCAGAATGCCTTTGGAATAGAAAGTAAAAATAGACAGACTAAATATGAGATACTGTCTAATCAAAGTAATACTTACACAAAGGGACAGACAACATAAGCATAAGACTAAGATGTAACTTTTCTGTTATACTGGCATTAACTCAGCACTACATTAGGAACTTGAGTCCAAGTCAAAAGTAAAAAATTATAAATAGCGTGTGCATGTGATTGTATGCCCCACATGATTCTTCTTATGACATGATTGTGACCTTGTGATATAATACAATACTCAACCGCAATAGTTTCATTGCTGAGCTATTAATAGATATAGGATTTTATAATGATCTTCACCCACTAAGAATTATTACTCTTAACAATCAAGAGATTGCATAAATATATAAAGTTATTGGTTGTGTATTGCACCACACGAGCATGAAAATCAGGTCAAGGGTGTTGAGAAAAGTCAGTTTTGTATGTTACAAATGATTCAGTTGTTAATACTGTTATATCATTTAAATTTGATATGATTTTAATATTTGTTTTCATTGTTTACCGAAACTGAAATGTAGTTCCTAGCTATATTAGCTTCCAAACGTTAGTGCAAATCCTTAAGAAGCAATATTTCTCTTGGCAAAACTGTTACATTTTCTTATAAGGAAAATGGTTTATTTTTTAATTTTTTAGCCAGACTATAAACAAAGAACATTTTGAAACTCATAGCAAGTGTCAGTTAGCTTGGAAAAAGCCGTCTGATTACTCTCCCTGCAGTGCCAGAACAATGACGGATCTTATTTATTTGACCCCAAAATAAATCTGAATACACAGAATATATTTACACATATAAATCTTGAATTGTTATGTCAATGCCATATGTCAAGAGCTAATAATAGTTTCTAAACATGTCACACTAACCAGTGGCGTTGGTGTATTCGCCCTCCACGTCCTCTGGCTCTGCTTAGCCATGCCATGCGAGAGTGTGGGCTGCTAATAGTATTCTGACAGGTGATGGGAAACCTGCTGCCCCCCATGTGCCAGTCTGCAGACAAATACTTAATTGTCCCGGGTGCCAGCCGTGCACACACAGTGCCATAATTAACAGGCTGCCAGCCCTTCAAGCCAGGGGCAGAGAGTGCACTGACAGTTATTTCATGGATTCATATGCAGCGGTACAACAAACTCAAACTGTCCAGCTAAAAATAACTGACTATTCTCAGGAAGCTTGTGAGAATACTCTGTAGAGAATCCAACAGGATATGCATTACTGAGATGACTCATTCAGGCCTCTAAGCAGGCAAAAGAACTACAGAAAAAAAAAAAACACGCTGAAGATGTAATTAATAAGTAGTTGTGCCACTAGACCAGTCCAGAGCTGTGTCGATGGTCATTCATTAAGCTTCTGTGATTCAGCTGGGCCTGACAAAAACATTCTCTCTCATTAAAGCTCTTTTTCCATTTCTCCCCCCTCTAGGGTGCCTTCTTTGGCAGGAGCATAAAAACGCCCTCTCAAGCCACTGGAACGCATCCTGAATGTAATCAAGCCCGCCGTACATCAGCTTAATTGCATTCTTGCCGAGACTATGTCACTTCATTCAACAGGCTTCCACAGAAAAGAGGGTCGTTGACTCAAAGACCATACTCTGACTCAGTAACAGCTAGTCACAATTCTGCCTTGATGTCTGGAAATGACTCAGTGTGTTTTTGGAAATGAAGTATATTCGGTTTTGTCAAAATCAAGAATGAGGAAAACATCTGTTCCTCCTCACACGCTAACAATGGATTCTAGTCTAGGGCAAGAATGCATTCAAATGTATGTTGATACTTTTAATAGAAAAAAAAAAACAAATTTCTTATATATTAACAACAGGGCCTGATGTTATAGAAAAATATAACCTATTATTTTTATAACCTAAGACCGAAGAATGTTTTATTTCCTTTATACTGCAGCAATTTTCCTAGTACTTTCAAAATAAAGAAGTTTGTCATATTTTTTATTAATTTGTTTTAAAAGTTCATAAAATAAAAACAAAAAGGCAGCTTCATCTGTTTTCTATAAACTGGAAACCCTACCGGCAGCACAGTGGCTTAGTGGTTAGCACTGTCGCCTTGCACCACCAGGGTCTGGGTTTGATTCCCGTCTTGTGTCTGTGTGCATGGAGTTTGCATGTTCTGTCTGCTTGGCGGGTTTCCTCCAGGGTACACTGGTTTCCTCTCAAAGTTAGAAGACATGAAGATCAGTCTAATAGACTAACCCGAACCCCATCCTGGGGGCTTTGTTGAGCTCAAAGTGTCCTCACAACACTGTATGAAGGATAAAGTGGTATAGACGATGAGCGAGTGAGTGGAAACCCTAAGGTTTTTTCTGGTTGTTACTAAAACTGCAAAATAAACATTTTCTCAGATAAAGCTTCATGAATAGAGCATTAGCATTGACATGAAGGACTGTTAACACTAGGTAACCTCATGATAAAGTTGAAATCGTGTATGGTCAATCAGTTACACTGTCTTTTTGGTCTCTGAACCATTACTTGTACCACAAAAATGTCCTGTTTTGCCTGTTAATAACCAACATGCTAACTAGTGAAAATCACAAATAATAATAATACTTTTAGAAAAACCTAATGATGATAATGTTGTGAAACCTTTTAAACTTGTGTTAAATATTTATTTAGAAGCAGTAATTATTTCTCCAACATATTAGTCAACAATATAAAATGTAAACAATGAATCGAATATTAAATCTTTTATAATGACACTATTGATGACTGGAAGGCATTTTACCACTGAGGTTATAATAATAATAATAATAATAATAATAATAATAAGTACATTTTTCCACTGTAAGTGAATGAGAGTTTCAAAAAATATATATTTTAGCTAAATACTGTAAGTGAATTTAGAGATTACAGCTGCACTATAATTGTAAGTTCTAGTAAGGGGGGATTATAATATAATAAACCTGTTTAAATATAACATTAAACATTAAGCATTGCCAGGTTCTATTTTTTTTCTTCTTTCCTTTTTCTTTGCATAACATTTTATTGCTGATTTTTATATTATAGTAGAATTCTGTTTGAGTATGGACTTGTACAAATACCACATTAAGCAGAATTCCTTCCTGCGTAATATTTATTTTAATACCTTGAGCTAAGAATGTCTTGTCTAGTTTTGTCCTCCATTCATACTTTCCTTCCATCCATCAGACATGACACCTCTGCCCAGGCCTTGCTTCCTGCTGCTTGAACAGGAATTGTGGTGTGCCAAGACCTTAAGAATGCACTTACTAACAATAACGTATATTGTGTTCCAGTTGATATTTTTGTTTTAAAATTTTAAAGAAGTAATAATACAAAATTATTTGTGCTCATTAAACAATAATGACTGAGAGTTGTGCTTATTTTTAGAGCCATGGCCGCTGACACAAGAATTTAACTCATAGCTAATGATCTATAAGAAAGGGTTAATGAGATTTTTTACATATGGTAAAATACTATAGGGACAGACAGCCTTATGCATACAGTAACTTATAGTCTTTCATGCTGTAAAGTTAGGAGGAGAAAATATAGCTTAAATATAATAATATTATTATAATTAATAATTATTATTATAATAATTAGTAGCAGTAGTATTGTTTTTTATTTTTATTATTGAGATATTTGGATAATTATTCTTTATCATATAAGAAACTGGTGTACCCACAAAACATTTTTCTGCACATCAAACATTATTTTTAGAAATTCAGCCATTTGTGATCTTATTTTTAATATAAAAAATGGATGAAGCCATAGACATAGGGAAATGATTGCTTATTTCAGTCTAGAGTACACATCACACTGAGATTAGCGTTCTCTTTGTCTCCTTTTTTTGATGAATCATCCGCATAGCACAAAGATTAATATTTCATAATCATCCCTCAAGGACTATAGAAGGAACACATGATTATTTAATGGGTGCCAGGGTTAAATGAGACACTCTATGGAGGAGGGTCTTATCAGCTCCTGGGTTTTAAGCCCTCGGAGTGAGTGTTAGTAAGGCACAGTGCTATTTATTCTCACCTTTGTATTATAATCACTGTATGCACAGATGACACTGGTAATTGCACCTTCCTGACAGAGTCGGTTTCCGTGTAATTATGGATGGTGTCTAAACATAACCGCCCATGCCTAAAGCATTAGTAAGTGTGGAAGGAAATTCAATAAAGCCTGAAATGAGAATAAAAAGCTACCAAAAAGCTAGCTGCACTTTTATAGCTTTTGGAATTGGGACATTGCAGAAACCTGGAAAAACAGGATAGAAAAGAAGAATCTGGAGTGTGTGCCATAGCTGAACAATATGTCATTTGCTCACACAGTGTCACACACACACACACACACACACACATACACTCACTCATACGATGACGGTTTAGTCACTCTGTTTTGCCATAGGCCTTAGGAAATTAACAAAACCAGTTCTGTGGTCGAAAGCATGTTAAACAGGAAGAATGAGGAAACATAATGGCTCAGAGTTCACCTCAAGGGGGCAATGTTGTTCCAATCAAAAAATGACTAAAAGTACTTGGATAAGGTTCATTCTTTCTTTGTATCTCTGTGTGCATGTGTGGGTGTAACGTTAGGTTTTCCCCTGATATTAAATTTCACCGAGAGACATTGCATGTGAAAGCTGCCGTGTTGCATATGCTGACCTCAGAGGAGGCCCTTTGTCTCAGTTGCTCTGGTCACATGTTAGTGGCTACAGTAAACGCGAAGTTTCCCACGTGATATGGGCCTCAACGGTGACAAATCTCTCCCCACGTCATTAAACCCTCTGAGAAAATGAAAGCAGTCTATCTTGCTGGGCACCATGAGCACTTACAGGACTAACATGCTAATACCTCTGGCTAAAGCTTTTGGCTAATGGATTTGGCTCACGTAATCTCTCCCTTTAAAAGTGCACATCTAAGGACTCTGAAGGTTGAGTTTTATGAATATACACAACGGGTGACCTTATGGGTCTGGGATGCCACATTTATCCCCTGACATCTTCATTTTAAATTACTTGGATTGTGAGTAAAAGACAGGACTGTTGCTGTGGAAATATGACTAATGGTTTGGTTGTGTAACAGACTTATTTAATGGTCTGTCATGTTGGCTTAGAAGCTACAGGTCAAGGCCTTGCACACAAACATGCATACACACACAGACACACAATCCTCACCTTGTTCAACTCGTCAAACTTGCTTAATGGTGCCCACTGTATCCCCTGGGGTGGCTAATGAATGGAGCACAGTCTCACACAATAATATAGGTCTGTATCCCACTACTTGTCCTAACACATGTCTATAATTAACGTTAGCGCTAACGTCATGCACACCTCACTATACCCCACATTCTGTTTGTAAATAATAAAAATGCTCTATATTTATGTGCCAAGTGGAATAGTTAGCAGGAGGAGAGGATGTAAGGCTGAATTGATGCTATTCTTCCAAACAAGAAGGAGAAAAAATTGAAAAGGATGGACAAAAGTGGGAGACTGGGAGTCAACACTACCCCCATTTATAATGAGGTCATTATGTGAGTGTAGGTTTTCCTCACAGGTCAGAGGTCAAGGATGGCTTTAATTTAGCCTTTTGCCTACAAAGCAAAGTGTCAAGCTTTAAAACTAGATGCAAACAAGCAGTGTATTATGTCATACTCAACAAGATGTATGTATGGGGGGGGGGTTTGAGGGGAACTCATTAATTCATGTTTTGGAGAGGTGAAATCATGAGAACATATGTGACATATGGACGGTATGCATGGGATCATTAAGATAATGATTGATGCTAATAATTTAGCTTGTTAGTAGGTAGCCACGCTAAGTATTTTATACAAACAATGTAACAGTAAAGAAGGTGTAGGAAATTTCAGCATCACCTATTGTAGGTGCACCTACTGTTACCATTTTATTGTGCTAAGAAATGTGAAAAGCAAGCATTAGGCTAGATAATAATTGAGGCTTAAGATGTAGCTAGTAGTAGCAGCTAGCAGTATGCAGCCAAGCTAATGTAAGAGCTTCATTGTTACTAAATAGTAATTATATTATAATTTTACCATTTACCTTAGTTGTTTTGGTAAATTACATTGGATCTTTGCCTGAAGCTAACTATTTTGTCTAGCTAGCATGTATCCATTACCGAAACTATAAAACACATAGAGACAATGTAAGCAAACTAACAGACCGTAAAATACCTCAGATATGCTAGTAAAGTACTAAGAAATGAGAATACATTGTCATAAAAACACTTAAACATGGAGAGGAAGCATATGCTAGCTAATGACTAAAGCTACTGATGAGCTAGCATTGTAAATCACTTACTGTATACAAACAAGGTAAAAGCAGAAACCAAGGATAAAACCACATATTATCTTGTTGTTCACATGTTTTGGTAAATTAATAAAATAAAACACAAGAGAAATTGTGCTCATGTAATGTGCTCAAGGACAGTAGCTAGCTTGCTAATAATTTCATTTGGTTAGCATGTAAAGTTTAAGTCTTTAATACAGTAAATGGAAAAATCATGGTTACAGAGAAATCGAGCCAAGACTAAGAGGGATATTAAAAACATTTAGGTCAGATATTATTAGTATCGTGTCATGTCTTAGCACGCGGTACAAACTAAACTTCACTTTTGTGATCAATGTCAATATTAAGATCCAGAACTTTGACTTGTGAATAACAGAAGATGGATAAACATGGCCACATTTGAACAGTGCTTTAAGATATTGCATGTTTGTTAATGTTGTAGCCTTAAACCATTATGATTACAGCCTTGTTGATTATAACCCTCCGCCAGGAAACACTTCTAATGCAAACAGTATAGCAGAATAAATTTTTCCCGGCTCTTTTTTTGCCCACTTTTGGGGCATTTTGCTTCAAGGGGATAGGAGATGAGTGGAGAAAGGGAGGAGGCAAAGGGAAGAAGGGTTGTTGGGTAATCAGATACGATGAACTGACCGGGACATAAACAGGCAGCTGTGTCTCCGGGACAACCGTGTCCTATTTCCCCTCTGTAACATATGATGTCACGCGCTTCCCACGAGGCAGTGCTTCAGTTTCGCCATTAGCTAAATTATTTAGAGCTTTTAATTGAATCAGCCGAGTTCAGGGAGAGACTGGCATGATCATTGAGAAACTGAATCTGTCCTGGTTCTTTACTCACTGAGCCACATCAATGATGCAAGAGAGAAGAAAGGAAAAAAACAAAACATAATTGTGTAATCAGACGTGTTTCGCAGACGCCAAGAAAGAAAACACGGAGCCGTCTGAGTTTTTCACTGCTGTCTGGGTTGAACAGATCAGGTTTAGCCCTGATCATGCAAAGGAATCGTGCTGACGAAAATCTCACCCACCCACACAAACAGAGGGGAATAAACTTGCCATAGTGCTTGCATGATCATAAACATGCATAGCCGCAAAGATAAATACACACACACACATACACACACATACTCATGGACACAAACAAACATGGAGAAAATGAACAAACTCAAGAAATGACTCATATATATATATAGCATAAACATAAATGCAGTCACTAGTGGACAGCCACAAACAAATATAACAAGCTCAGATACAGTTTATCGTAGTTATGCACACAAAAACATGGTTACGCACAGATTTGATGAAACAATTTCAAACCAAACCCTGCTCAAACAGACACTGACCCACTATTTCAAAGAGAAGAAGGGAAATCTCCATTAGCACAATGTTGTGTTTGTCCAGGTGATGGGCTCATAAAGGTGTCCCCATGCACTTCCCCGCCCCTCATCCTATTTCCCTTGTAACCTCAAATCTTCTGCTGCTGGTTTAGGCATATTGTGTCTAAACACAACTATTTTTTATTTATTTTTTGCCAATCACACTGCGTTCTTCATCACAGGAAACATAGAGAGATGCTGCAAACCAGGTCAGTAGCTCCACTGGGAGACATGCTTTTTAGGACAAGCCGATTTTAGAAAGAGGGAAATCTGACCTTAATGTCAGCCACGTCTGCTCTGAACTATTCTGTACGCACGTAATGGCCTTGCTAACAGCAGGGATAGTGGATCCTCTGAGATTCTGCTAGGCATTAGACTTTCATGCTGCTCTAATTTGGCTGCTTTTTTTTCCCTAAGAATGGCCACGGTTAGGTTCTGGGTTTCATTCTAATTCACTCAGAAAAAAAGGGGAAGCTTCTGGCTAGATCTCTGTCTTTAGCTTCACATGTTTCACCTTTACAAAGACTGCCCTTGTCTTCCAGTTCAAAGCTCTCAATGGGCATCCCCCTCCTCTCTCTTTCTGTGTCTCACACACACACACACACACACACACACACACACACATACTTCCTCTCCTAAACTCTGTGTGGAGATTGAGTTTCAGAGGTCTTGGAACAGGCAGAGAGCTGAGACAGGCATGCAGAAGTCACATGCTGCAGTATGACAGCTGTGCATGAATCATGGCGGATTTTATTTCGAGGTAATGATTGTTTAAACCGATTGCAGTCGGGTGAACGGCCGCTGTTACTGCTGTTAAAGTTAGAGCTCTGTGACAGTACTTGCTAAATATTTACTTAAACACTATTAAAGGGCAGCTACTGGAGGCAGAGAATATGAAAGATCCTGTGTGGAAATATAAATGTTGACACATTTAACGTAATAATATTTTTCTACACTGTTACAATCAGTACAAATAGTGGAATATTATGGAAGATTATTACTGAACCCTTGTATGGAGATTTGTAGAATCAGCATTCAGAGGAACGCTGTAAGGAGGGAAAACAGTAAGTGTGTGGAATCTGAGGTGGGAAAAGCCAAGAACAGACTTAACGTCGGTTTATGTATGAACTCAGCCTCAATATCCAATCAAAATATCTACACGGCTGCCGAGAGAGAACCATAAGCTAACAATTTCCTGAAAACACAGCCTCGCAAAATCCCCCAAAGCTTTCACTATGAAATATGCTTGGCCAAGACACACAGATCACACATACACACACACACACACACACATGGTCTGGTCTGGTATGCAGTTCTCATTTCAGGTTTCTCTGTTGTTGACCAGGAGTTGTTTTTGAAAGGCTTTCACATCACCATACAAAGCAGAGATTACGGCAGCTTTGGTTTTATATGCTTAGCGGGGAGGCACACACATAGAAACATGTGTGAGCGCACACACGCACGCAAGCACACACAGACAGACAGATGAGTGAATTAGATGAGGAATGGTAGTAGAGATAGGGGGCTGCCTTGGGAAAGAAAACTCTCGCTTGCTCTCCTCATCTCTCCAAACTCACACACACACGCAGATAGAAAACCAGGAGTCTGCTCCATTTTCCATTAATGGTAACTGGAGCTAATCCTCGGTGCATTAGAGGTCAGGCTGCCAAACAGACCACAACATACACAGACCTGGCCATAATCTACCTCCTACACGCAAGATATATATATATATATGACAACCTCTATGCTCTAATTTCCTATCTGCTGTTCTCTGGAGAGGCTGAACGAATATAGAGAGCAGTTTTCAATACCTTGAACAAAACAGTCATACTTAGATCCTATTTTAGGGTGTGGAAATGGAAGCACTCAATCGTGAGAAGAGTAGAAGAGTCTCTGCACACTTAATTCATCATCTAAATATTGAATGACATGGCAGACGCAGGAAGGTCACGTTCTTCTAGGTGAGCTCAGCTAATGGAAATGTCTTAAACCTAGCGAATCAATAAAGCTCAGCGGGGCTTCCAGGAAAAAAAAAAAGAGCTGCCTTCCTTTCATCTGTGGAGTTTCCACGGAAACAAGGTCATTGCTTTCTGGATCGCATCCAGGATGCCACAGAGTTTCCATCACCGCACAAACAAATACAACTGTGACCTAACCAGCCAATCACACACGATCTGAGAACAGACCCATTTCATAACACATGCCTGCAAGTACTCAAATTTCAGGTATTAACCTCCTTCTTTTCTTAAAGAAAAACAAATCCCTGAGCCTGGATCCTTGTTACCTCAGCCACCCCTGTTAACTAAAGTAACACACATCATTCAGAAGTAATTTATGTTTCTGCTGACCTCATGACCTTCTGACCTTTAACCCTTTTTCAGATGGGGTGTGGATATGCCAAGTGGTACCTGGAACCTGGATAATCTGCTTTAGCTCTTGCAGAAGACTCAGACCTTCCTAAGCCCACTGATCTTAAGTCCAATCGATCTCTCTGTCAATCACTCGTTAACTCCCTCTCGAAAGGTCTGAATTTGAAGAGATTTGCGGGACACGTGGTTTGCATTTTTGAGGTCAGGGTTTTTGGTGCATTGTTTTCTGAATATGGCCTAGATTCCTTTAGTGGTAGAATGCTTTAAAACGTGTGCTTTGCTTCCAACTTTGTACATCTTGTTTTAAGGCCTCAAGAGATTCTAAAGTCGATTGAAAATTCAGTATTTTCTGTTCAGACTTTCATGCTTTTTATTTTTCTTTTCCCAGATAACATTCCCTGTATGCAAGCTGTTCTAGCAACCTGGCTGGTGTCCATGCAGAATGAGATGAGCCCAAACTGATAAGAAACAATGGGCTATCTGATACGTTGTGAACGGAAGACGGACCCAACTCCCTTTGTGTCAACGCAGGGCACTCTGGGAAAAGGCAAAAAAGGGAAGAAGTCCAGACTTTGGAGGACAAGGGGCCTGGGATCCAGGCCAAGAATGTCTGAGAAGAAACATTTGTTTCTCATTTGGTCTGCAAGCCTGAGTGAGTGAAGCGGATACTCACATTTCTCTGGTTACAGGAACTGTCCCTTTTTGTTATGTTGCGAATGATGAAGATCTGGAGGCCTTACAAAGGTTTAAGCCAAGCCCAAAATCTCAACCCCATGCTGAAACATCACTGGCGAATGATTTTTGGCCTGGGCAGCAGCATATTGGCTCTAGCAAATAACAGGGCTCTGCAGCTGCATCTAACTGAGCCAACATTTATCGCTGCTCTCTGCGGCAAACATATTCTCTTTGATGTGCAAGAGCATAGCAAAGCAACTCAAAACTTCAGTGCAATGTAAACAATTTTAAAAGAAATTTTAAAAAAGAACTGGGCTGTTGCTTTTGGAGTGAAGACATGCCCCGCAGCTAGACTCTGATCACTTGATGGATGGGTTCAAAGGGAGGCAACGTAGTTTACATGCGGAGAGAAGATTGCAGAGTCGAGCCATCAAAATCTGTCTCCAGGAAACAAGGCATGTGCTCAAACAGGAGTCAAATATAACGCAATCCACACATGTGCGGTCCATATGCGGGCTGTGAAAGGAGTGTTGACTTAGTCTGAGACCGCGCTGATGCTGGATCGGGGGGGTTGTAGTGGTGGTGTTGGTGGGGGAAGGGGTGCAGATGAGAGCTTTTCCGCAGTGTTTGGGCCTCGTGACTGGGGCACATCTGGTTTTGGTGGAGAGCTATCGACCCCTGCTGCCCACACAGGGCCTCTTTAAAACGGCTGCCATAGAAATCTGTGGTTAGCACCTGTGGGACCCCCCCTGCCTGCTATCACCCCCTGTCTGCTTTTCTACGTTCAGAACCCCTCCTCCCCCCATTTCCCTTCATTCTTTTCCTTCTTGCTCACTTCCTTTTTTTTCTCTTCGTTCCTTCTCTCTGAAACAGCATCTGTTACGCAACATGTCCTCCCTGCTCTGTGTTTTTCGCTTGCTGAAAACACGCTGGCGCCCCTGAGGCCACAGCTCTCGTCCTATCAGAGAGCAGGACCACCACCATGACAACGGGTTACTAAGCAGAATCTTATCCGAGAAGGAATGTCACGCTACCCATATCACCACCAACTACAGGATGAGTGGCAGAGATAAACAGACTCGCCATCTCGCTTTATTTATTTGATTCGCTCTGTTCTGTTACCCTGGAGTAGCAAAATGTGCAATTGGAATGTTTCTATTTTTTCTCTGATTTATATATTTGCAGCTCTTTACTCATGCCTGATTTTTGGCTATTTCCAGGCGGAGTCAGACAGAACAGAGCAAATCTGTCTCAGTGCTCTCAGAATAACACAGCCTACTCAGCTGCAGCTAAAATCTCCTGCTTGTTTTTCCAATTGTTTTTTATTTTATTTTATTGGCCTCTCACCTTGCTGAAATAGAGACCACCCAGAAGGCTCTAAAGTTGTTTTAAAGCTGTTGGGCTTCCAGGTAGGATTTGTCGAAAGGGCTGTTTTGTAGGGACTCCTGTCTCACCAAAATGAGAAGTGATATGAAACAGAGTGGACATTTCCATTAGAGACTGTGTATGTGCATGCTTGTGAACAGAGTTGGGCCATTAGTGCTGATGTGCCTCCCTATTTTAACAGGTTTATAAATAGAGTGATTTATCACGTGGGGAGAAGAAGGTGCCTCTGGCGCTTTGACTGATGTTAATGAACCTAACACACACAGACAAAAGACGTCACTGGACCTGTTTGGCCCCTCTGCAGTTTACCCAGATTACTCAGCAGGGAGTGAGAGCCCCAGGCTAATGAATGTGACATGCAAACACAACCCAGTCAACAGCTAGCGTCTGCCCTAAAGCCTCGCCTCTCTATGATAGATAAATTATCTGGGTTAGACTGAGAGCACCATGATGGAGTGGAGTATAGGACTAGCCTGGATTTGTTCACCTTAATGTTTCCCCGCATATTTCACCTGACCAAACTGATTCTGTCATTCACGCCCTGTGGCTATGTAAACACAACAGAAGTACTCACCTGGTTCCTGACTTGTATTGGGGTCCAGTTGGGCTGCAAAACTGGAATGTTCAGTACAGAAACTTCTGAACCCCTAGTACACAGCTCACACTCATTATATTCTCATTCCGAATGGCTAAATCCAAATTCCTACCTACAGCTTGTTCGAATCATGCCAACCTTCTGGCACATCACATCACAAGCTTAAAAAAAATCTATTAAGAATTCAATAAATGTTTAAGGGTTATTAAGACCTCTACTTGGAATGTTCCTTAATAAGAAACACTACATTGGCATCATAAACCAAAGAGTGCCTAAGAGATCCCTTAATAACCTGATTTTTTGAGGATATGGGGATACAATTTCAAATTTGAGACAGATTATTCGCTCACTATCCATGTAAACGCTTGGGAATAAAAAAAAAAATTCTCTTAAATTTTTATACACTACATATATTAGTGAGCAGGGGTAGCTCAGTGGTTAAGGCATTGGACTACGGTTCGGAAGATCCCAGGTTCAAACCCCACAACCACCAAGTTGCCACTGTTGGGCCCTTGAGCAAGGCCCTTAACCCTCAACTGCTCAGATGTGTAATGAGATAAAAATGTAAGTCGCTCTGAATAAGAGCGTCTGCCAAATGCCTAAATGTAAATATATTATATTTTTAAAATTACCTGTTTAGCATTACATGCCTATCATCACAAACTTGCCTCAGAAGATATTGTGTAGCTAAAATTTCTAATAAATCTAAAAACTTTGAATAGTAATGTCTGCTGTATAGTGTAGAGTAACAGTTAAACATTTTCTGAGGGAAAAAAAAGTGGTTCTGCTTTCAAAATGGCTGTCGCTATTTTTAGCTTTGTGACATACTTTTGTCTAATTTTTGTCAGAACAGTGTATCATATATATCACAAAGCATATAAGCATATCTGTATTTAAAGAAAAACCTGGTGTGGTCCGAGCCAAATAGCTTGAGGTAATTCGCAGGTATTAGATGTTCTTGTTAGCAACTTGTCAACAAAATTAGCCTCTGCTAAAAGAAAATCAGATACTCTATTGTTTATTATAGATATTATAACTTAAAAATTTCTAATATTCTTGAAGCTCTTATGACCTGAGGTAATCTGTCTACATTATTTTTATCTATTAATGCTTTGCTTAAAATATAAATAGAACTTACTTGCTCATACAAAAAAAGCTAGTTTTGCTAGCGTTGCAGCAACTTCGTTGTAATGTCTACAAATGGAATCATTTCTAGTATACACTTGATTTGATTGATATAGTTTAGAAGACATTCTACCACACTGGAAACTCTATTTGTTATAAGAAAGACATTTTGTGGACATTTTGGACAAAGTCTTCCTTTAAATGAGAACACTCAAAAACCAGAAGTAATGCAGATCAATGTTTAAGTGCTCTCTCTCTCTCTCTCTCTCACTCTCGCTCTCACTCCCTTTCAGTCTGATACGGCATTCTGGCCTTATGAGTCAGCATTAGGGTTTTTTTTAGATTCTACTCTGCAGTGGATGGTGTGTGTGTGTGTGTGTGTGTGTGTGTGTGTGTGTGTGTTTCATTCCACTGCATTATCATAATGATAAGTGCTGGTAAAGCATTCCATATGACCTCCAGTCCAGTAGGCTCTTGCCAAACCAGCATGCAGTAATTACCAGGGTGGAGGCCATGCTTGGAGTTTTCTTTAAACCAGAAATCTCTGAAGCATCTTAACGTCTCTCTTTTACTCAGCACAGCAAAAACAACAAAAAGCAACCACGCAGACACAAAAATGCGAATAAAAAAAGCCTAAATCTGTGCCATGTGCTCAAGACCAGAATGAGTGTCCAGATTACTTAACCACACAGTGCATCCGGCTCTGCTTCTTAACTGGCCGCGGAGCATATGGAAAAGATCCTGACAAAAACATATCAAAGAACAACTGGCCTATTTTAACATTTCAAATCCTGGAAAGACTCCTATATGCCCTTGTAAAAGCACAGTCAGTTCTTGAAATACATCTTGGTCGCAAACTCATGTGCTTTGCAGAAAAACAGATGCTACAGTATGGGTCTGTCTAACGAATGGAAGCACAGGAATGTCGCACTGGGAATGTATTTCTCACAGTTCTGCTTGTTTAGTCAAAGAGTCCAAAGTCCTCTCTGGCTTTTCTTTCTGCAGCCTCCTACAGGGAGGGGAGGGCGTGCCATTAACACCACGCTCTGATTGGACAGAAGCCGGGAGTGTCCGGGATGACCGGGAAAGATGGTGTTGCTGTGGTGACACTGCAGGAGAGGACAGAGAGCCTCTTTGAGTTGATGGGAGGCTCGGAGAGGGAGCTCGCACCTCAAGACTTGCGGAAAATTACCCGTCCACATCTGCATAAATACTTTAGGAAATGAGGCTCAGTCTGAGAGCCACAGACATACAGGAGGAAACAGGAGCTCAGAGGGCGTGTTGTGTGTAGGGCACACAGGATTAAATACAGAAAAGTCATTTCAGTATATATGTATAAAGTCTGTTCAGAATGAGGACACCGATTTTTATTCGAGGAAACATTTTATTAGGATTTTTCAACCCTCTTACAAACTAACATCATGGGACAATTTTCAATCCAGTGATCCATCCATCCATTATTCTGTCCATCATCTATACTGTGTAGGGTCCTGGAGGGCATGGAGAATTAGATGGAGTGCGAGATTATCACTGTGGTAACCGCTAAGCCTCTGTGCTACCTCAATCCAATCAATGTCTCTAAAATCATTTTCATTTAGGGCCCCCTTTTTGTGTTTTAGCATTTCCCATAGCATAATTCCAGCGCAACCCCTGTCCCTGTATGCCAATAAGGCTAAAAATTTAAGTACATACTCTAAATGAGGTTTCTGGTTTAACTTTTTTTTTGTCATTTAAAGGTACCGTCAACTATTTTAACAGGAGTTACTGACCTGTTTTGAAATTCCCTCAGTGTTTACTACAAAGCTCCACGCCCAAAACACATGCACAGACTAGCACATGCACTATAGAGGAAGAACTGGGACATCCTAAACTGACATCCAGAATGTTCGACAAGCAAGCAGAGAGACCTTTCCGACCTGGTTAGTTCAGTGTTGGTGGTCCAAATCTTTTTTTTTTTTTTTTTGCAAAGTCTAGAATAGAAACTTCTTTCTTTACTTTCTCTTTAAGTGTAGTATATTTTATTGAATGAATCTGAAAGTGAAAAGAACCATGTGAGGAATCACTGGCCTTTAAAATGGTTGCCAATGATAAAAGAATGGATGATTGTTTATTTCTATCCTGTCTCATTGGACTCCTTTTATTTTTACACAAACCCCATTAAATCCCCACACATAAAACCAGATTCCTTAGACAATAGACGAGTCGGAAGTAATTGTAGAGGGATGAGTGTTACTTGTTTATGCACTGTATGGGAAAGTGCTGCTTGATGCCTCGGGTAAGGGTGGAACAGGAAAGACTGGGGAGGCGAAGTGATGAAGCGGTGTGTGTGTGTGAGTGTGTGTGAGTGTGGATGTATGTGGGTGTGTTAATGTGAGGTCTGCTGACAGAGGGGAATTCCACAGTCTGGATTAGCCTGAGCTGACAATGAGCCAACACGTAGAGAGGACGTGTTCTTTATGTACGGCGTAACATGTGTATGTGCATGTGCGTGCGCGTCGGGTATGCAGCTATTGAAGTTCATTCAAAACACTGTCATCAGTTGATCATTTTCTTTGCTTTAAGTATGAAGAAAAACTTTTATTCTTGCAGTCATTTTTATTAGCAAAACGTGGAAGTTCAAGCAATGTGTGTGTGTGTGTTTGTGTGTTTTGTTGCTGTTGGATACAGTAGGTACCTAATGCCACGGTGACCTGTGACTTTACACTGGTGGTCATTTGTTTTTCGGGGAGGCTACATTGCTGAAGTCCCCAACCACTGGAAACCTATACAGTCATACACTACAGACAAATTTGGAAAAGCTAATCAGCCTACAACACAGGTCTTTGGAGTGTGGGAGGAAGCCATAGCACCCAGGGGAACCCCATCAAGCACATGCAAACATGCAAACTGGAGACAAGATTTGAACAGAACAGATTTGAAGGTGACAGTGCATATATGGCCATAAAAAACCCACACATCACTAGTTGAGACAAAATATGATCAATATCTATGAATTCAGAAATGTATGATATATACATATATATATATATATATATATATATATATATATATATATATATATATATATATATATAAACCCGCTTAAAAGATGCCTCACTGATTTAAATGTACATACAGATATGGCTATATGGAGGATTAAACAGAAACAAATACTAATTGATAGTGTTACGCCTCAAAACATAAAAAGACAAGCAGACACATACTGAAACATAGAATACCAATTTGGACATTATGGAAATTAGTAAGTCTGACACTAGTATTGAGACATCTAACAGTTACAGCACAGTGTGATTTTTCAGGGATTTTACTGCATGAGTGTGCACTCAGATTATTAACAAATAAAACTCCATTAACTAAAATAAAACTATATAAAAAAACCCTTTGACTGTAGAATATCAACTGCCTCCAAAACTTACAGGAATTAATTCAAAATGCAGACATCAATTAATTGCCTTCATTTTTTTTTTTTTACACACAATGTTACTGTGACTTGTGTTCTAGTTCAGTGTGAAAAATGGCCTATGGCTTAGAAAGAGTAATTGCCCGTGGCAAAGCACAGTGTGTATTTATTCTTTTCTCTTTTCAAAGATTACACCCAGACAAGCTCATTTTCAGTCCCTAACAGAAATCACACACAAAAAAAAGAAGTGAAGATGTCGCTGAATATTTATATCTGATAGAAACTAAAAGTTATACTAGGAAAATTACTTAAAATGAAAACTAGGAGTAACAAAATCTAAACTATTGTACTAATAATTATACTTAATAAGGTGCATAATTATTGCTCACTGAGGGTGGACACATCTCCAAATTTGTGCATATTTATATCGTTATTTTTATCATCTAATTAATTAAAGAGATTTACCTAAAAAGGAAACTTTAACAGTTTTTGACATGTTTGTGATTGACCGTGATTATTAAAACTTTCTTTATTATATAATATTCCATAACACACGACTGTCTCTTGCGTAACCATTCTTTTTGCTCGAACTTGAATTTTTAGCGACAGCCATCATTCAGTGCTGTGCATCTGGCCTAAACTGGACTCTCTGGCTTATGTCCATGACCTGCTTTCCAAAACACTGCGTGTCTGTGTTAACTTACGACCCCTCGGAGCTGATGACCCCAGCGACCCCACTCAGCACAAGACCCAGAACCACATGCCTGCTGCTTTCCACCAGGCGTCTCATTATAACAACCATTACCTCTTTGCCTGCTGGCATGTTTGTGTAAGGCCTTAGCGGGTGTTGAGTAACACTTCTCAGGTTCAGGGCTTTGACTGAAGCCCCTCGTCCTCCCACATCACTGTGTCATTCTTCTAAACAGAGCTATAGGGAAAGGGTTTGTGTATTGTGTGTATGTACTGTATATTTTTGCTTTTGTGTATGTGTGTGTGTGTGTGTGTGTGTTTGGGCAGGGTATGACTGTTTGCCTATATGCATAAGTGTGTTTGCATTGTCAAGGGCTGTGTGTATTTGTGTGTGCTGAGGAGGTGTTTAGGGAGATTCCAGTTGTCTGTATGTTTAGTTACTCTTTGGTGACCTTCAGCATGTGACGCAAAGCAAGAATTTGTAGAAAGTCAAAAGTGGGACAGTACAGAAGTGTCTGGAGGTGTCGTCTGTTTCTAGAATAATGTTAATGTATTATAATTAGTGATTAATGCATAAAGTCATACCAGGCTTCCAGAGAGCCAGACTTTCTTGAATTTTAATGCAGTTTTGAGGAATAGATCTCCAGGTTTCCTGAAGGTCTTTTGACCTCTCGTTTTCTCTTCAGTTCCTGTACCCTAGAAGTTTCAGAGGAATGTTTTTTTTTGCTATGAATCATTCAAGAATAAAAAAAAAACATTTAAATTAAGCGATGAACTAGAGAGAAACAGATGCAAATGATGACAGATGATCAGGCCGGTGACTAGTATAATGGTGATGCTGAATGCTGAGTGGTTGGAACAGACGAGAGGGGAAATGAGGCTGCTGCTTTTTAAACTGTAGCCCGTTACATTAGTATCCATTTCTTTCTTTAATTTAATCTCCATCCTTTAAATCCATTTGATATTAAGAATTGACAAATGGTTCAAGACTTTTGCACAATACTCCTTACAATATTCAATTCAGCTGAGCTCTGTATGTGTGTGTGTGTGTGTGTGTTTGTGTGTAACCTGTTGTGGTTGTAATGGATGAAGGAGGAAACAGATAGTGTTGACAAGCTGGTGTTAACTGTGAATTCTGGGACTTCAGAGTTCTGTTAAAGTGTTTTGGTTACAAGGGGAGCACTTACACACTCAGTACAAGCCTGCGGTCTCAAGGCATGTGAGAAATCGAGTAGTAAGGATTCACACACTCTGCATTCAGGTGTTGTTCGTCAGCTGCTCGTATGCATAGGAGAGACGAAAAGCACACACACGCACATGAATTAAAAATGCTTCCCTCACTGCAGTTGGCCTGAGCACACTCAAATCGACACACACCCACACACATTCACAGACGCCGAATGAAACAGGTATCGTCTTCACAGCACAGTGAATTAGTGTGTATGAATGTGGCCCCACACCCTGTGACAGGTGACCCTTTCTTTCCCACACCTAATAATTGCCTCGTGAAACCTGAGACAGGCACCTGAACTTTTCCTGCCTCCCAGGCTGCTTTTCCACCACATACACACGTCACACACCTTGAGGACATGTGACAAGACTATTTGTGTGTGACATAATAGGCTCAATGTAATTGGCCTATCCTTTGTGTGTGTGCGTACACACGAGTAAGGCTTTTTCCATGGTAAATGTTTTATTAGTGGGAGGTTGTAAGTCATCCCTTTAAGGACAAGTGTGTGTGTGTGTGTGGTTGTTCTTCTTCATATATTGGTGAAGACCAAAAAGACGTTTTGCTTTATAAATTTCGGCAACGGAATGTCCTCAGAAAAATAATAAGACAAATTTGTGTGTGTGTGTGTGTGTGTGTGTGTGTTTGCATCTATAATACATTCTGTATGAATGACAAAATCATAAAATCAGATACGGTATTAAAAGTTTAATATGTCCCCAAGCACATGTGTTTCATTTTACACTCAAACAGGAAGTGTCTCTGTGAATAGCTCTGGTTTTCAGGTCACACAAGAGAGCTCGTGTTTCTTTTTGTGTTTTTGTGTACGTTCACGAGCACACAATGGATCGGCACTATTTCAACCCAGGTGTGAATAGGCGTCTGAAAGATCTCACCCCATGTCGTTTTTTCTCAGTCCAACAACCAGAAACACTCACAGCCAGACTCACGTATATGCGCCGTATGTGTTGGATGAGTGTGTATGGCTGGACGAGCGAGGCAGGAGGAGGTTAAGGAACAGCAGGCTTTTCTTTCACTTGAACACAGCATGGGTTCCTGACAACAAAGAGACAGGAAATAAATATACATATTATTCTTCCTTATACCCTGTTGTGTCTTCTCTCTTTGTTTTCTTTTTCAAATCCCTGATGATCAAGCAACAATAGAACGTATAAAAGCAGAGCAGAGCAGGAGGGTTAAACTGTACCGAGGTCTCTAATATCACCACGTACATGGAATTTCATGAACCCCAGTGAGAACATGGATTAGTTTGATAAGGATGAGCGCACTGAAGCACAACTGAGGCTTTAATCACTCGCCGGTGTCAGCTAATGATCTCTCGCTGCTGCTTTTTACCCGGAGACGGTTGCCATGGAGATAGAGAGTCTCGCTCTCTCTCTCTCTCTCTCTCTCTTTCTTTTTCTTTCTCTCCCCCTATCTCCTCTCTCGCTCCATTTATCAGGCAGCCTTGAGACACCATGGTGACAAAGCACATATTCACGCGCTAGGGCTGTCTGAAAGATGATCACGTTTATTACCCAGTGGAAGGCAAACAGTAACAGAGGGACACACACACACACACATGCACACCAGATACATCAGATACATGAGACACACTTCAATTTTCTAAACTATATTATATCAAATACCTTTCATATTCTATACAGTACTCTATATAACATGGCTATGTACATCTATTCGTACCTATATTCTGGCAACTCAGCGCACATGGAAAAAAAACCCCAATAATATACAGTAGCTACACCCAGTTGCTGATTATTATGTAAAAGGTAAAATAATTAACTACTATCACACAAGAGGGAGTGCACAGCTGTGACACAATCGTAGGTGTGAGGGTGCAACTCAAGTGTTCAAGATATCACAGCGGTGCTGATATTCAGTACAACAGCACAACCTCAAGTGTGATATTACTTTGATACAGACACCACTTACAGTTCCACAAACACCATTTATTATCTACTGATTATAATTTGTTCGGTTATTTAATCATTTATATTTTTTACTAGATGTGCCCGTGAATTTGTTTGCATGGAATTTAATTGCACACTCATAAAACGTACAATGCCCTCTGATGAATTTTGTTAAATTCACGTGGAATTCGCGCGGAATGAAGGTGTGAGATCGCATTTATTAAATAGATTTTAACTGTGCATGAGCACGTATTGCAAATGTGCAGCGCTATCTGCTGAATTATGAGATAAAGTAGTTATTTTTTTCAAAGTAGTATATTTTTTATGATATAAGAGCGTTTTCCACTTAAATTTTACATTAGCATGTCTTCTCTTTCCGCTGGCTGATCGCGATGAAACAGAGCCCATATGTTACCTCAAACTTGGCCAAAAATACCTGTGAAAACCTTGTTAAAATTCGTTCAGTAGTTTTTATATGATGCTTGCACAAACAGATAGACAAACAGACAAAAATTCCAAAAGCCATCTTGTTGTGTTCTACTACAACCTACATTTAGTGTAATTAACAAGGTTTCTGACCGAGTAATCTGATTGGATGAGAGGCATTCTACAAGTGGTGATCATATACATACCATTGGGATGTTTAACTACAGTATGTGTATCACCTCATGTCTCTAGGTGTTATAGAATCGTTAATAACTTTATTCTCAGTTGCAGCATGGCTAAACGTCTCTACTAAAATCCACATTTAAAATCAACCATGGAAGCACTTTCAGCAAGAAAACACATCTAATAACAATATCTTATCCTAAACAGCACTTTGTCTCCTTAATAATTCGTCCTAATATGTTCTGAATTGCAACTGTTGTTTTCTTTACTAGTAAGCCAAGGAACAGCTCTAACTAGCTTCTCACACAAGGCTTAATCCAAAATCCCTCCCTAACCCCTGATCAAGGGCACTACTTGATGTGTTGAACAAGGGATTGTACATTTTAGCACACTAGCTTTCCATTTAATGCTATTTGGGATTTAACGCTGAAACCTGGAAAGTTAACCAACGTAGCTGATATTCTAAAGTGGAATAAGTTAAAATATAAAAAGAAACTTCTGAGACGTATAGGACTATAGAACTGTCCACCACCTCCATGGTTTATTCTTCTCACCTTTTGGCTCCATAGTACCGGTAAGAATTTAAAACCACTGTCACCCCTGTTAATTACAATAACTCTCAGTCACTAACTGTCAGTCGCCAGCTCCACCATTCGTGGTTAGTTAGTTCTGCAAATCATAAAAGGAGTGGGTTGGAGGAGCAAAATAAATGGTAAAATAAATAAACAAATCATAAACTCTTGATAACAAATGGTATTTGTAAAACTGTAGTATAAAAGCAATATCACATTCAAGATCAGCTGATATCAGCACAACAGCACCTCCTTCTCATGTGATATTGCTTAACTATTTCACGCTCTCTATTCTAAACATGATACTTTTTATATTTCATAGTTTAAACCATAATATACTAAATGCAATTAAGTTTCCACCTTTAAAGAAACTATAAACATTTCACATTCTATTATCTAAGATTTATTCTACAAGACATTATTTTTAATGCATGATGAACGACATCACATTGTAGGTTTTTTTGATTATTGTTGTTGCTCATTCAATTAAAGTTAATTTCTTGTATTATGTCTATCCAGTTAAGAGTCGCTTCCTTGTTAGCTTCTCCTTTTTTGTTTTGAAGTAAATAAATAAAAAAAAAATAAAAAAACCTGTCATAGACATTCCTGTTCCTAAAAGTTATAGATTCATCTTTGACTGTTGCAAAGTGCTGACACTGGAAACTCCTTTTTCCTCATAGAAAACCTCACCATATCATCAAATATGTTTATTTGTATAACATTTTTGTAAAACATTTATCATATAATTCACTGTATAAGTTGTCTTTTTTGATATGCTGAGATGGGAAACAAGGGCATTAATATAAACCTGGGATTTATCTCACTGTTATTAAAAAACAATAGGTCAAATAATTTACCTGCGTTTGAGTATGAGCTGTATTACACCTAATATTCTTTATATTTTACAAGCTAGGCTTTATTGTATATTGCTTTTTTTTTTTTTTTTAAACCTAGAGTCTATGGTGGACTGTACTGCACTGGATAGTAAACAATATCCATCCATCCTTCTAGGAACCTCTGTAGTCCAACTAGAGACGGTGGCCATTTTATTTACTCCCATTTTTACAATCTTAATAGGACATTCACACACTCATTCACACACTACGGGCAATTTGGAACCGCCAAGTAGCCTAATATTTATGTCTTTGGACTGTGGGAGGAAACCCGGAGAACCCGGAGGAAACCCACCAAGCATAAAGAGAACATGCAAACTCCATGCACCCAGCCCCCAGGTGGGAATTGAACCTGGACCCTGGAGGTTCAAGGTGACAGTCCTAACCACAAAGCCACCGTGCCGCCAGTAAACAATATATTTATAGTCAATTTTGGTGTAACTTAACCAATCAGTATTTAACATAAATAGTAACTTAAGTCCCAATAAAAATATTTTAAATATTTATCTAGACCAAGGTCATGGGTTGGATGGAGTTGTTTACTTGAAATTAATTCCAGTACATGTCCTGCTGCCCATATCATATATATCATGCCGATCATATCCGCTTTACAAAATTAAACCTGAAATTATGACCCAGGGGAAGTCGGGATGCTGGATCACGCACGGTTGATGCATATGGGCTGTGCAGAACATAAACATGTCAAGCTGTGCCCTACTTCTGTTCTTTTGAGTGGGCTGACACTAGAATGACTCCCACATGTCTCACTTAGGCTTTCCGATTTCAAAGTCAGGCAAATGAAGGGCAAAGGAGGGAGTGATGGGAGTCTGGATAGTATTCCCGGGGCTATCTTATTCAACTCCTTCAAGGATATAGTATTTGTGTGTGGTGCTTCAGTGTACGTGTTTTTCTGCAGGCCACAGCTGGCAAACCCCTCCCTTGTGGAACATCTCTCCCAGATCTCGTGTTCCTCTCCGTTATCATCCTCCCGTCGTCCTTCAGCAGCCATGACGACGCCTGCGTCACTCCTCCAGGTGCTCGGTGGGCGGTCGCCATGGTTACGGCCACAGACTCACGCCCAATCAGAAGGCAGGTTGGCCCGGGTGGCTTTCCTCAAGGGCATCGCCTGGCGCGGGGCATTACGGGGAAAATCTAGGGCTCTTTGTTCGAAAGGACATGGAAAACACGTATGCGCATATACACACACACACACACACATACACACAGAACCCGTGCACTGGGAGCTAATCAATGCTGCTTTTCCTGTTGTGTGACACAAAGATATGGTCTTTACAACACAAACATGCTGATATGTAAACATAACAGATTTTTAGGCTTTGTGCAGTTTCTTCTACGGTCCACTAAATAGTATTAGTAATAAACAAAGTGGATGAGGTGTGTCCTTACGATAGACATTGGACTGATCAACCGCCATTATGTCACTGAAACGAATTAAAGAGATAACCCAGCCAAAAGAAAAAAACACAGTTTACACGATTCCTTTCATCGACCCAAATGCAGATAAGCTTAGACATATTTGTTGTGTAAGGAATAAAACATGATTGGCATGCACTTTTATGCAAAATCTATAATTATAATAGAAATTATTCATATTTTTCAATTGCACAGTGTATTGTAACAATTTGCCAACAATAATACTTTTCAATTTGTCGAAGACTGATATAATTTTTAACTATGTGTTCGTTTATAGTTATTGTAAATGCTGCACTAAACTTACATTGAAACAGCAATAAATAATCATTTCATCAATGAATGTTAAATAAATTCGTCTCCATACAGAAATCTTCACCAATGTTTTAACGATTTTTGTTCAATAATGGCAGACTGTTTTTATCTCTTTTTAAATAGGTGTCAATTTAATGCAGAATATGCGAAGCGATTTAGCTGTTGCTATAGAAACAATAAAACTATTAAAAAATGGTAAAATTATTAAAAAAATCCTGAACAAATGAATTTAATAATTCAGCAGCTCGGTATCAGCAAGTACTAGCTCACAGATTTCACATCCTGTTTATTTTTTGTTATACAAATCTATGCATAGTAAATAAGCAATAATAATAATAATAACAATAATAATAATAATAATAATAATAATATATCTGTGCAAATAATATGTTATAATCTAATCCATATAAAAACAATTACATAATTTCAATGAAACTTCAATACTGTTTCAGCCATTAGATGTAAGTGTGTCCGTTTGTATAGATTAGCATGCCACTAGAATGTGCAAAGTCTTTTCCCAATCTATTTGAGTCTATAATTACCAGCTCGCTGTGGTTTGAAGTGAGTGTGTAATGGTTTAACCATGCAGTTTGCACGGCTAAACTGGAACCTACTGGCTTCCTTTACGTTCTAGCTCATTAACTTCATAGCTCCAGTGCTAAACTAAAGACAACTAAAGAAACAAACTTCCATCACTGAATATCATGCCTTGGTTGAAGTGATGCTTTAAAGAGGACATATTATGCAACATTCACTTTCTGATGGTTTTAGACAGTCATACGGGTCTCTATTTTATATGAACACAAAAAGGAGAAAGAAAACAACTCACTTCACCTCCATTTTTACATTGTTCTTTTGCCTTTCTCTCTTTTTAAAAAAAAAAAAATCTTGTTTTTCTTTAGATTTCTCAGGGCTTGGCTCCACTCATTATTTTTTTGAGTGAAGCCGCAATGGCTATCTTTTATTTAGAGGGAAAATGTTCTGACAATCCTAAAGCTGTACAAGCTAAATAAATCTAGGCAGACTTTTGGAGTGAATCAATTGTGTGTGGATATACAGTAAGAGTGTTATTTTGTGATGATACCCTCATTTTCAGCCCTTTATCTCCGGTCCGTCTGTTTCTTAAGAACACAATTGTAAAAGCTGGATTTTATTTATATTATTATTATTGTAATTATTGTTATTGTTGTTGTTTTATTTATATTTATAATATTGCTCAACACTGAGAACGTCATCTTGAATTAAAAAGTCTTAAAAAATACAGTAGTTTCTGCAGAAAAGCTTTTTTCCCCCCATGCTATTAAAATGCACATCAGCAAAGAGGAGTTCAAAAACAATTCATTTACAACTACAGACACTAAAATATTGTGTTTAAAAAAAATAAGTGAAACAAAAATAAAATCAAGCATTGTGGAAGGCATAATCAGACATGAATTTTTGTTTGAATTGGTGAGCTTTAGTATGCTTTCAAACTCAGACTGGAGCATGCTCCAACATTTGCGTAATACTGTATGAACACTTGATATGGTGCATCCGTACATAAATGTGAATTCCCCTAAATTCACAATGTGCTTCATGTGCATGCTCCAATCTGGTCCTCTGACCTACACAGCCATAGCTGATAATGTAGGAAGACACACGAAATGTAAAAAAAGACACTGCAGACGATCGCTCTTGACATATTTTGCAAAATATCAATAATAATAATTGACATAGCATGAAGGTCGACTTTTGTGTTCTCGCTCTATTTTCATGTTTTTTGGCACTACATGCATACTGCGACCTGCAGTATTAGAGGTTCTAAGTATAAAAGTGAACCAGAGTATAGAACGATAAATATAATGTGAACACTGGCCAGCATGGAAGCGCAGTGCCAGTCGTGACAGGCAGCCCATACAGTAGCTTCGTCTGTATGTCTTTTCTTTCTACATTTCTTTTGATTTCTATTGCTAAGTTTTTAATATAGAATAGTTTTTATCTATCTATCTATCTATCTATCTATCTATCTATCTATCTATCTATCTATCTATCCATCCATCCATCCATCCATCCATCCATCCATCTATCTTTAGCCGTGTGTGTAAGCAGCCTTAAAATGTACATACAGGTTGTATATGGAAATGCAGGAACCGGGCACGGATATGATAGAGAGCTTGAGGAACTGATCGATCAAGCTGTCTGAGATAACTCTTTTTCTGAGCCATCATTTCTGAGATATCACTGCATCAAACTAAAAGGCTATTGTTTACCTGGAGTGGCACGTTTGTGTGACTCTGATTAGTATAAACAACAAAGCAACCTGATCCGCTAATCAGCTCTCCTGCTTGAAAATTTTCGCTGAATGGTAGCTGTGAGAATTGTAGGCAAGGACACCATAATAGAAGAAAGTGCTACCTGTCTGCATGGGGTCGTGAGTTATGAATAGGACAAAGCCTAATGAGCACTGAGGGTCTGAAGAGTCTCTCCCACCTATGGTTCAACCCCAGTGGTATCACTTCTAATGAAGTCTCTAATGCAGTCTATTATCCTGGGCGTCAATTCAGCTAGCAGGAGTGGAGATGCTCGAGCCCCGGAGTTACTGCCTGCCATGGCAACAGCCCACTCGTAATGTCTGTCTGTGTCATTACTGACATATAAAGCATGCAGATATGCTGAATGGGTGAAAGAGGAAATTTAATAAGGCCAGTGGGATTGAAGTCATATTCATGAATAGAGGTATGTTTGTAAGAATGACTGGAAGCAAAAAGAGTTGATGAGGTTGGGAATCTTGGTGCCACATAATAGGAAGAATTGTTGAAAGTGCACTGTAAAAGAGTAGTTTAATGAATAATCAAATTGGCACAATTTCGCCCTTATTGCAAATGCAGTTGATCAGATATACAGTAGCTCGTCGTCTTTTGTTGTGTTTTTTTCTTCATTAGAACAAAATTGCATCTATTAAGCTGGTATCATACTTAAAATATTTTCCCCAAACAGACTTGCACATATATGTTTGGACACCGTGGTAATAAATGTATTCTATAAACCCAGAACAAAACATCACAGTATAGGTGATTATTAAACATTTCTGGAACTTCCATCTTGGACAATATTATCATAATATTCTGGTAATAGAGTGGCATGGTGGCTTAGTGGTTAGCACTTGCACATTGTACCTCGAGGTTCTGGGCTTGTTTTCTGCTTCGGGTCTGCGTGCATGGAGTTTGCATGTTCTCCCTGTGCTTGGTTGGTTTCCTCCGGGTGCTCTGGATTCCTCCCACATTCCAAAGACATGCATTAGGCTAATTGCTGTTCCTAAATTGCTTGTAGTGTGTAAATAAACGTGAGTGTGTGTAAATGAACAGAATGTTTTGTTCTGGGTGCCT
This sequence comes from Clarias gariepinus, assembly GCF_024256425.1. Lineage (NCBI taxonomy): Eukaryota > Metazoa > Chordata > Actinopteri > Siluriformes > Clariidae > Clarias > Clarias gariepinus. The sequence goes on along the minus strand of NC_071114.1, from coordinate 23,460,524 downwards.
TGGGATGGATTGGCACCCATTCAGGGTGTACCCTGCCTCATGCCCTGTATCTCCTGGGATAGCTTCCAGTTTCCCCCACGACCCTGTATACAGGATAAAGTGGTGTAGAATATGAATTCTGGTAATATTCTACATGACATATAAAAAGGATCCATGGTCACATTTACATTCAACAAAATGTTTCACAAGATATCTCCTATGTCAGGGGTGGAATCATGTCAGAAATCTCATCTTAAATGTTTTAAATAGGTGTTTTTTAATGAGATTCTGAAACAAGTTTTAGGACAATGTACTGTAGTTATGTACAGAAAAAAACTTAAATAAGACATACTTCTTTAAAAAGAAAGTGTAGATGTATGTTAAGTATTTGTGCAGGATATTGTGCAACTTTGGAGAAAAAAAAACAGGAAATACTGTATGAAAAGACATAACAAAGATGGGAAACAATGCAGTAAATGTGTTCTTGGTCATATTTACATGAGGGACACTTAAGGCATTGTGTAATGTAAGTGCCGATGTGAACCTTGGTACTGATTCTGTAAAGTGCACGTTGCAGCGATTTATACGGTACAGTACATGCTTGAGCCTTTTTTGTTATAGACGGATTTCGGTGTCTGCGTATGTAAATAAATAGTAAACTCGTTACTCGACAGGACTTTCCACACTACATCTTTTCTATTTTAAATCCATTACTTATTCTCTGCTTTAACCTCATACCTGTTGTGGGGTGGTTTGAGTATCTTAGAAACTGTGATCTTGTTAATGATAAGGGGGATGGAGGAGGACGATCAGACTGAGTAATGTCAGGAAGGCTACGGTAACTCAAAGAACCACTCTTTATACCTGTGGTGAGTGGGAAAGCACCTTAGAATGCACCTTATGGCGAATAGACAACAACAGCAAAAAAAAACAACCATATAGCCATTGGGTGCCAAGAATAGAATCGAATTTTGTTGGTTGAATTTTGAAAAAAAAAAAAACATTGCTCTGTCTAATAATTCTTGAACTTAAGATCTATGCAGATGGTATGCTATAGTTTGGCATTAGAAGCATTTCACCCAACATAACCTCTCTTGCATCAAGCTGGTGTAGGTATTGTAATGATGTGGAGAATTATTTTATTCAAACAGATTGGGTGTCACAAGCATTATTTGAATGCAATTTGAGTGTTTTGCTACTGAACATGTAGGTGTGTAGTTAAACTTGGATTAAGTGAAGAAATTCCATGCATAATTATTTTTTTATTCTTTTATCCACTCTTTTTCCAGTAAACAGTGATCAGAGTGTGGTCGCTATGAGAAGAACTAGACCCAGATGCATCTAGACGTGTTTGCAGTAATGTAGTAACATGCACCGGTTCTTCCATTAACTCGAAAAAACAAAACAAAAAAAACAAGAGAGGCACGACGAGATCAATACAGTGAAGGAGACTTGAGTTTCCTGGAAACGGAGCAGCCGCGTTAGTCACTGTCAGTCATGAAGAACAGCTCGTCTGACCCACTCTGCCCATTAACCATTCAATCAGCCCTGCAGGAATCAGATTTATAACAATGCAAACAAAGCAAGGTGAAACCGCGGTCTGCACCGAGCACCGAGCTCAGCGCCACAAAGCTTAATACAATAGTACAATTGAAGAGACCGCTGACACAAACAGGAACATGTCATAAAAAAAAGATACACACTGTAACAGACTATGGACTTTGGTAACTCAACTGTTTCTGATCATCCGTCTGTTCACAGAACAGCAGTCATACATTGGACAAACCTGATAACATCACTATATTTAGGATGTTGAGAAAGACTGAGGGTGATAAGGTTCTTTGAAATCAGTCCAAGCACACAACCTTTGGATGCGCGCCACTGTAAACGTGACCTTTTCATGAGTTGGGGAAACAAGCTACAGCTGTTGTTTGTGTTTTCCTTGTGACGAAATTCCAGAGGCCCCAGCGAAGACAAAGGTCGCAGGTCGACCTAGTTAAAACAACAAAACCCTCTGCAGAGAACAGCGGTAGGTTGCAGCTGGAGACGCTCAGATCTAATTTCACACTGACATATGTATCTTTATTTTTCCTGCACTGCCTGCACAGGCTACTCATTTTAATGGCTGTAGATGATAAACACATTAAACATAACCATGATTCCTGCTGGCGATTTAATTTTTTTGATGCAACTTCACCGAGCGTTTAAGTGACCTTCATAGATGATTTAATCTGATCACATTTCTTCAACACAGTTGACAGTTCGGCACTATGTTCGTATTGGATGGTGCTCAACCCAATGTGTTAAAAATCTCCTTAGTTGTTGTCTTTGCTTGATGCAGGCCATCATCGTTAATTTAGCCCTTTTGCTATAGTGACTTTTTTTTCTGGGGGGGGGGGTTGCAGTATATAATTTAGAGTGCATGAATTAATATGGTGGCGTTTTGAATGAAACACTTTGCTCTGCATGCAGTATCAGATGCCTAATGTAATTTGATTTGTGCAAGCTATTTCCAAAAGCTGTGGCTAAACTTGCCAACAATAAATACATCAAACTGGCAAATAAAGCGAAAAAATAAGACTCTAAAAATGGTTTCACTGTGCCCTTATTTAAATCAGGACATTTTGGCCTGCTTTCAGCCTGTCCTGCAGAGTGCTGTGTCATTGAGATATATGGGCTCATTGCAGCTGATAAACAGCCAGGCAGCCAGAGGACACGGAGGTACAGCAGAGAGCTACTCCTTACCATGTGCCGAGCTGCCAAACACACAGCTCTTTAATTCCGCTTCACAGATATATCACACACTTTTGCCCTCACCTGTCCTCTGAGGCTAAGTGATTGGCATCAAGCACAGGGGACAAGTTTTCTATGTTTTTTTTAATTTTTTTTATTATATATACATATGTGTGCGTGTGTGTTTTTCCCTAATCCAGGAAAACGACTGGAATGTAGTAAGCGAGTTGGATTGTACTTTGTCCTCTTAGAAACAACTGTTATTTCCAATCTGCAGAAAGTGACTCATTTGAGTTAATTGCCCTTGGATTCATTACTGCGTTAGCAACACGGCTTTCTGCACAGCTACAGTAATTATGTCAGATTGTTTTATGGCATGAGACTAAACACGCAATTTAGCAGCACCGCAGCAGCAGCGGCAGCAGCAACAGCAGCAGTACACAACAACATTTCTGGGAATTCAGGGATCTGGCTGAGTTCGTGGAAGTCATTTTGCTCCACACGACACTGTGCGCCGCTCATGCACACACGTCATTGCAATAATGTTGAGCCTTGTCATGTTGAAATATATAAATACGCTATGTATATCTATATTTTGTAATAATATATAATGCTCACCTGCCTATTCATGCAAAAATACATTCTGAAAACCATGTGGCAGCATTCCAATGTCTACAGTCATGCAGATACTGTACAGGTCAGCTGCTAGGTATGTTCACATCAAACATCGGACGGGGGGGAAAAGTGATGTCATCGACTCTGACTGTGGCATTGTAATTCATGTCAGTATTTCATACAGTAAAATGCTGAGTTGCAGGAATTTTTACACACGGAAGTCTCCGGAGACACAGAACACTAGTTCTGTATTTCTGCAGGGCGTAACACCTTGCTAATGAGAGGAGTCAGAGGAGAATGCTCAGTCTGTTTTAAGCTGCTTAGAAGAATGCAATAATTTAAATACCAACTCTTTGCTACTGCGGTGGGTTGAAAAGCATCTCAGAATGCACGTCAAATCTTAAGAGAAACAAACAGCAGTTGAAAACATTGGGTTCCAACCAACAGGAACTTTGGGTTGCCAGGCAATGGGAACTTGAAGCAACATTAGCTTCATGGTTGAGGATTAAAAAATGACACATGACCAAATGAATCTCAATTTGTGCCGAAACATGCAAATGGTTGAATCAACATGGCGTAAACACTAAGAATCCAAAGACCAGGTCAACAAGTCAAGGTATTGGAGGTGCTTTCATAGTGTGGGGAACATGCACCATGTCATGAAGGACAGGTCTTCTCAAACTGATTCCATGATCTTGACAGTATGTACAGCGTACTTCAGTTGCTGCCCTAGTCACCAGATCTGAAACCAGTAGCACACCAGTGGGATATAGTGAAGATGGAGATTCACAGCATGACTTTTCAGCAGAAAGATCTCCAGCAATTTTGTGATGCAATTATGTCAACAGAAGAGGCATTTTAAAGGAATGTTTTCCACACTCAATCATTACACTGGCAGTGTTTTGTCTTAGCAACTTACAGATTTATTAATTTTGATTATATAAAATTGTAACAAAAAGAGTCTAGGGGCATACATAGTGACTTTCTAAGCATAGTTTTAATGGATCCGTCCTGAACTAGATCCATTCATCAATCCAGCTCACATGATGGCATGAAGTTGAGAAACCAGGTTTACTTAACCCACCATCAGTGTGATATGCCTGAACAATTCACTTGTTATCAATCACTGATCTCTATTGATCCCAATGACCAATCACTAATTAGCAGTTTTCCAATGACTAATTGCTGTTTAACACTGATCTCCAACGACCAATTACTAATTAACACTTTTTCTGAATCACCAATCACTTTCTAACACTAATTCCTAATAGACTGTTTTTGCCACCCTCATAATTATTAGTTCTTTCATTCAACCATCTGCTTAACATCTACTTATACTTTTATGATTACTCACTTGTCTGTTTTCTTTATAGAAAATAGACTATTTTGTAAACGTACTAAAGTTTATGGTGTCATAACCAATGCTGACTTTGTTTTATTTAAAAAAATGTTAAAGAAATAAATTATAATCTACAATTTCGTACTATGATAAAACTCCATAATATTCGAATGTATTATACTCTAAGAGACAACCTTCCTTCTTCATGTATCCTAATTTGTAATTTGATATGCCAGTGATCATGATGAATATAATAATATGCACATTACTTTATTCATCCGGCTCATTCATCTTCTCCACCACTTTATCCTGTATTCTGGGTCGCAGGGGCCTGGAGCCCTTTTCCAGGAGACTGGGACGAGGCAGGGTACACCTTGGACAGGGTGCCAATCCATCGTATGGCACACACATACACACACTTAAACACTACAGCCAATTTGGGAACGCCAATTAGCCTAATCAGCATGTCTTTGGACTGTGAGAGGAAACCGGAGAACCCGGAGGAAACCCACCAAGCATGGGAAGAACAAGCAAACTCCATGCACACAAAAGTGGGAATCGAACCTGGCCAGGAATCAACCCTGGATCCTGGAGGTGCAAAGCCCCAGTGCTAAGCCACTTCTTTCAATTTTTGAGCACACTTCAGCTACTTTCCTCAACAAACAGCTGGCACTTGTACACACTTGTAACCTTAAGTTTTAAGTTTAGAGAGCTACTGTAGTACTCATAAACATTCAGCTTTATACTTGGATTTGAAACACCCTAAGTTGCTTTATGTGAATAACTAGGGTTGTTTCGAATCCAAGTATATAGCAATTAAGCGATTTTTGAATCCTCATTTAAAGGGACCACAGGGGGTCTTTTTAAATGAGGATTCAAAAATCGCTTAATTAATTCCCTTGTATAGGCTCCTTATAATCACTGCCATGTAAGTGAAAAAGGATGAGGACAAATTTGATATTTGTCCGCTCTACAGTATCTTAAGTAATTAAGTAAACATTTTACGTAGGTTAATTTATTTTTATTTTTATCATGGAACAAGTGTCGTAGATAAGTACTGTGCAAATACATAGAAAGGCTTTTATGGACAAAATTAGCTATGCACAAAATAAATTTAAAAAAAAAACACCTGCAAATTTCATAGAAACCAAATGGTCTATGCACTGCTGCAAGAAAATTAACTTGTTTTAAAACATTAAATCCCGGCTAATTTCTGGTGTTGTTTTTGAACAACGGTCCTGTTTTTATAACCTTTGCATCATAAATGATTTCAATCTGTTTTCTGATCGCTATGCAAGGAAGTAGCAAAATTCATAGTCAGCTAAAAAGTCATCTCCTCCCACACTTCTTTTTTCCTTCTCAGAATTGTTTCTTAATTAATAAATTTTTTTTTGCTTAGTAATGTAAAAGTATGGACTAATAATATTATGGACCCAAGAGATATCAGAAATACTGCTGTATGTTTCATTGCAAATAATATTCTATACAGGGTTTTACAATGTTCAATATGCACTTGTAGATTAAACATTTCAGTTCGGTACTAAATTTCTTAAAACATCAAGGTATCAAATGCTTTTTTTTTTTTTTAACATGCTCTACTTTGCTCGGAAGAGAAAACAAAGACAGTCAAGGGCAGTCATTATCGAATAAAGCCAGAGCTCTTCCTGGAGGATCAAACTAGGCTGAGCATCCACGCTGAGTCATCACGTCAGAACAAGGTGAAGGCAAGTGGGCCAGCCACAGCTTGTGCATGACTCATGAACAGGGAATAAGGTAGAGAGTATCTGGATGCTATATTTACATTCAGGTGCGAATGAAATAACTGTAATTTCCAGACTTTACTGTAACACACGCTGACGTCTGACAGTTTTACCTCAAAAGCTATTTATCATTAGGGCTTATAAAAGGGTAACATAGTGCATCATGGAACATCTTGATCTTTTTTTTATTCACCTTCATCATTCATTCGGTGCAGGGTGATGGGGCGTCAGGACAGAGTGCCAATCTATCACAGGGCAAACATGCACACACTACAGGCAATTTGGGAACACTAATTATAACCTTATCTATTTTGGAATAAATAAATGATGCAGCTTTGAAAGAGAGAGACCCACTTGTAGTCCTCTATTTAAGTCACTAGCTTACGGTATTAATAATTAATAATACCCTATAAATAAATTGATAATTGGGAGAAAACCAAAGTACCAAAGAGGAAACCTACTAAGCACTAACATGCAAACTCCACTCACACAAACCCAAAGCAGGAATTGAATCCTTGTCCCTAGAGGTGTGAGGCCACATGGCCAACCACTACGCCGCCGTGATGCCATGAAACATTTTATAGTCTACCAAATGATATCATTAGATAATAGATGAACGTGACCCTTCATTACCTTCCTGAATGTGAACTTCACAATGGAAGTAACCTTCACTAATAGCTGGAGGAAATTAATTATTTATCTACTGAGCTAGTGACTTAAATGGAGGACCACAGTAGCCTTCTCTTTTAAAGCTGCAGATGCTGTTGTGGTTAATGGAACGATGACATCATCCATTTAGTCCGAATGGCATCAGGGTTTCCTGCGCCGTCAGTAGCAGATCGGGTTTCGCTGCCCAGACATGGAGCTGCTCCACACACTTAGTGAGTCACATTCAGAGCCTGGCCGTCTGCTGGCAGCCCGACCCAACACTGCACCAACATGGCCACAAATTCGATCACACCATGCAGCGCAGAGAGGCAGAGAGCTCCGGGTAATGGAAGTGAGATCATGCTTCAGGGATTTGAGTTTCCTTGCGAGGATTCGGTCATCATTACTGGGTTGGTTTTGCTCCATTTAGAAAATGGCATGAGCGGTGAAATGCCTCTGTGCCTGCTGTAACGTCTGTTCAAATTGTATGGAAACTACACTGCATACACCATAACGATCAACTGCTTTTTGGTTTAAAGTCATAATTAAAGCCACCATTTTTTAGTTCTGCCAAGTGGTCTGGATGAAGTGAGAGAAAAGGATCTGAATAGTGGCATAGGACCTGAACCCCCAGAACAAGGCAGTATTACATCTCATTTCGCCATGTCTTTTTAGGTGCTTACTTCACTGCAAGAAAATGGCTGACTTATAGTTGTAACATGCTTCCCTTTCCCCAGAATGGGTGTGCTAATTGCATGCAGGTTGATAACACAGCATGCTCAGGCAACACCAAGGCCCAGAAATAAAGACTGAAAATGAAAGCTTATATACTGTATGACATATGATGTGTGTGTTTTGTCAGGCTGAGGTCATGTTTAAAAGGAACCATGTGTAGGCGTGTATGTTAAATATGTAGGCGAAGATAGGTCATGATTCAGCTATGAGTTACATTTATTATGTATATTATAAAAAATGTATATGTCAATACAATAAATCATTCAAGTTCAAAAGTTTAGACACCCTCAGGACAATATGAACAAGACAAATACAATTGTATATATATGTTTTTTTCCATGTAAATTATCAATGTGTTAGTGTATTATACTATGCTTTTAATGCAAGAAAATTGCTATGTAATTAAAGGAATTATTATTCTTTGTCTAGCCAACCTGCCTAATGTTTAAAGGGTGCTAATGTCGCTATATAAATAAAGGAATTATTATTGTTATTTCAATTCTGATCCATAAATGATGCAATCATGTGTATAGAGATCTTATATGTGGCAATTCAAGCTCAATCATAATAAGCCTGGTGTTGATTTTGCCAGTGATTCATCTATTCAACCACATGGTTACGAATGGGTCATATGCTAATAAGCGGAACTGTATGTAAAAGTGATTATACAGTAGAACACTGTATACAAATATACAATGCCTAGTAATGTGAGTCATAGTTCATAATAGTCATAATAGCATTTATAGAAATCATACAGCTTGTGATTACATAAGTGTTAACTGAAGGAATCAGTTGTGCCATATAGAGAATATAAAAAATTAGATTAAAAATCAGTAGAAGAGCAAGGTAGGCATTGATTGGAATACAACCAATGTAAAACATTTTTTTTTACATTGTATTGAATTGTGTTTAAACATATTCTGATATATGGTTTATTTTAGAAAATTAAGGTATCAGAAAACATGTATAGCAAAGAAAAATTGCATTATTGCATATAATTGGAGTTAAAGTACATCCTTTCATAATATATATATATATATATATATATATATATATATATATATATATTATGATGTAAATGATCCATCTTATCTATATGTATTCTTTCTTGACTAGGGCCACAGGAACCTATGCCAGGAACCTTAGGGCAAAAGGCAGGGTACATCCTGGATGGAGTACCAAATCATCACAGGGCACAAGCACACACACTCAAATATAGTTAGCCTACATGACATGTCTTTGGACTGTCGGAGGAAACTGGAGTACCCAGAGGAAACCCACTAAGCACAGGTACAACATTAAAAACCCAACGCACACACGAGTCGGAAGTAAGATTTGAACCCCCAACACTGGAGGTGCAAAGTGACACTAAACCACTGTGCCGTCTGATGTAAATGATCTTTAGTAAAATTTTAACACAGCACAAATTAACATGTTCATACAGTCTTTTAGTAAACGTCTATCCAACCATCACTACCACTAATTCACTCATTCTGTGCAGCGGGCCTGGGGCACAAAGCAGGGTACACCCTTAATCGGGTGCCAACCCGTTGCGGGGCACAAGCACATTCACGCTCACATTCGCACACCCAGTCACACACACTGGTCAATTTGGAAACACCAGTCGATCTTAACCTTTTGCCATTGGAGAAAAACTAGCGTACTTGGAAGAAACCTACAGAGCACAGGAAGAACATGCAAACTCCATGCACACAGACTGAAGGTAGGATTCAAACCCTCAAGCCAGACAGTGCTAGACTACTATCCTACCACTAAGCCACCTTAATGGTTAATAATCTTGCAAGATTTTCATAAAGGACTGATGAATACAAAATTCTTCTGCTATTTCTTATTATACTATGCTGGAAAATAATGAGAATGGGTTCTCCACCATGGAATGTTTCCACCTCCATCTAGAGGATACAAAGGCTCACTGAATGGTCTGATGAGAATATCCTATGGCCTTTCACCATATATAAACCCCATCGAACACCTATGGGAGATATTGGAGTGCAAGCGACTTAATTGGGAGAATATGTTTGGGAAGAACAGAGTTAGATTTGGATTTACAGCATTTAGCAGACACCCTTATCCAGAGCGACATACATTTTATCTCATTATACATCTGATCAGTTGAGGGTTACAGGTCCTTGGTGAAAGACCCAACAGTACCAACATGGTGGTGATGGGGCTTCAGTCTAATGCTTTAACCATCTAATGCTTAACTGAGCTACCCCTGACCTCCCCCATTAAGGGTGTACCCCTCTTCGTCCCCCAGCTTTAAAGATGTCTATGAAGAATCTATGCCACTGAAAGAACAAGATGGCCAAATAAAGAAATTATGTTGATTTTTCCTATTATTTGTCACCCAAGGTTTGCCTTGTTAACATAGACTTGTTTGTCTGGACACACCTCTCTCGTCATCTCTGCCCATTCTTTCTGAAACACCATGTTTCGCTCGTAACCAGGCACTTGTAACCAGGGAAACTGTTCAGCCCCAATGCGATATCTCCGTCTTGTTCATTGTTGCCAAATACAGAGGAAACCCTCTTTTCACACCTTCTGGGCTCCTCATATTGCACCCTCTCTCGGGGGGCACAGGCTATTCAGACACCACTGATCATTATGATTCAACACCGTCCTACTTTTGTTTCCTGAAAAATGTGTCCCTGATCTGTACCTGTCACTAAAAGGAAGGTTGCCAAAACATCACAGAAGTTTTAATTCCCTCCCCTGGGCCTTTGGCCTCTTCCAATAACACTCACTCAGCCCTTTACTGATCACACAGCTCCTACAGCTGTGCCATGGTGACTGCAGCGAGGGATGGCGAGAAGAGAAGAGATTGTGCTATGTGGGTGAAATGGAGCCTCTCCAGAGGGCTTTGGGTTACCCTGTCATCTCAACTGGCAGCGCTGGGGCTCTGTGGTCCTCTTAGGCAGTTCTGTTTAGGCTTTTTAAAGCCACATGTGGAGGATAGGGTTGCCAGAGCTTCTTTTTCGTTCCTCGCAGGTCAGGACTGCTCCAGTTTCCAGCTCTATTTCAGACGCACACTTTGGCAGCTTTGGCTTTAGACAACCTACACAGATGAAGCACTGAATGATGCGAAGGCGAAGAAGATACCAAATGAATGTGCATACATAACAAATGAATGATATGATAATGCACAGAAATACGTTTCTTGCATCATTTCTGTTTTCGTTTATGCCAAAAGCAAGAAATGTAGATTGTTTCTTCGCTAACGGAGTGACCATTTGCTCGATGAGAAACTGATTAGAGATCATGTTGTCTGGCTCGGAATTCATCAGCATAAATTAGAAGGCACCACCTGTGCAGACGCATATTAATCATCTCGCTGTCCACATTTTATTTTCCCCTCTGCTGCTCTCATCCATATCTGAGTAGGTTTTCAGCCTCTTCACGCTGATGTAAGACTGGCTCCATGTACACAACCGTAAAGCAGCTGCATTTCCTGCAGACAAAAATATAAAGACTATAGTGTGATTTATGACTCATGGCGGTTTGTTAGCTGAGAAAAAAAAAGAAAAAAAAGAAGAAGACTTCTTTTCAATAACAGTTGTAGCAACGGTCGGACGTTAAATTCGAAATGCTTCCCCAGTCTCTTTTTCTAATAACGCCTTCTACACGCCTTGTAGTGCTCTTTGTCCCACAGGAAGCCAAAAGATGAGGTTTCTGCTTAGCTGTTTTACACAGTAACCAGTACTACGGAAGCAAAACACAAACAAAGAGTGTATGGTTACTTGGTGTTCGAGAGAACTGCTGTAAAAGAAACTCCAAGTTCGATAGACCATACGGCTTTTATAGTCTGTCATCATAACTTGCCACATGAGCATAAACTGACATTTTTCTAAAGGCCACATGTGTGATGACATTCCATCGAACTTTAGAAAAAAACTCCCTTATAACGGCAATGCGAAATCCCCGGCTTACACACTTTCACTTCTGCTGTATCACTTTCAGTTCCGCGTCTCAGAAACCGCCTGCGTGTACAAAAAATACGTACAGTAGCAGAGAAGTGGCTGCTTTGGACACGGCCTTCTGCAACCACGAAAGGTTTTTTTTGTCAGTTTCAGTTGGTGTTGAAATGAAGGTCGTGTTCAGACCTGACTGATATCACAAAAAAGTTGGAAAGCATGCGGTTAGAGTCACACGTCATAACGTAAACACTTTTCCTCCAAACACAGAGTGTGCTGGGGTTTTTACAAGCCCTGTTTTTTCATCGTCACGTCCGTTTGTGGTTCACAGCTAGCCGAGTACAACCCAAAGACCAACAACAAGAGTCTGTAAAGATGTCTCCCCGATGTCATTCTCTCCGTTTTTATCCCTCGTGCTCCCCAACAGCGAGCCAATATTTCGCTCATGCATAATTAAAAGCTGGCTCGGCTCCATTAAATTGGGGAAAATAATTTCTCGGCTCATTACATAGCCGCCGTAGTTAAACACAAATACTGATTTTGATGTCGTGTATTTGTGTTTGTTTTGAACTTTTCAGCAAAACTTTCCCTTTAATCTGATAAAGATCTGTTCGTCCAGCAAACTCTTTGTGTGGCACCAGAATAAAGTGTCAGATTTTGGGTTTAGTTTCGTACATTGATTGTGATCTTACAGTATTTCTCAAAACTAATGAACCACAGTTGACGCTAGAAAATAATATATGCTGCAATAGAGTCCAAAGACGTACCGAGTCTGCTTTCAAGATGTGCTTTTATTTCCTCATCAGTCAACCTCACCATGCTACTGATGCAATTTATACAATTTTACTCAGTTGAAAATAATTATTAAAGAATATCAAGCATAGCTAATTTTTAAATATGTTTAAATAACTTAATTTCATATTTGGTTTGATATTTTTTTTACATTTATCACTTAAGAGAAAACTGTATTTACATAATTTTGCCGGCCATTTGTCATTTCTCTCACTTGAAGATTCCAGGTAAATCAGTACAACATGATATGAATTTGAGCTAATAAATGAATGAAATCTCTGATATAATAAAAAATACTCCCAGGGAAGGATATTTAAACAGAGAAGAGAATTTTGACAGACATTCATTAGTCTGTGACCATCAATTGTTGGGGTAAAGATTCGGTCAAGGGTCAGATTATATTAAAGGTCAATCGTTATTGGAACGAATTGATTGACATTTTAACAATTTTGTAATGATGTAATTATTGGGATTAAGGCAAAAAAAAACCATTTTATCCAATTGGAAACAGTTTAAATATAGCAAATTGGCAGCAGGAAAAACTGACTGAAACTTTTGTTGAATGACATGAAAACATTTTAAATAGTGCCCATCTAAGGAAATATATGAAATTAATAATTAGGGACCATCCTTGAACTTGTTTAATTGGTTTGCTTTATGATCATTAATTATACATTGATAAAAGTTAAATAAATAAATAAATCATCTTTGACTGATGTACTGTATACTGTAGGTGTATAGGTGTACCTATACAGATAGTTAATTATTTTGTGATACTTTACATTTTACATTTCCTGTAGTATATATATATAAACAGCCCTGTCTGGTAGAGATTTACTATAATGCACCTATTTAGTATGGCAGTTACTTTGTGATTTGTATCATGTGAAATTAAACTTAAGAAATGAACAAACTAAAAAAAAACGGTCTGTTGAATTCTCAAATTTGATTAATCTGAAGGCTTGATTCATTTTGATAACAGCAGCTTTTACAGTAATTCTGCTGATGTAAATACAGGAAAGTACATGCTTTACAGACAGATAAAAAGTATGACGTGTGTTCTGAATGAAACTTTTTTAGTGTTGGAAAATTGTTGTGGTGTCTGAGAAATTATCATTTATGATGTATAATTCTATACTGTATATATATATATATATATATATATATATATATATATATATATATATATATATATATATATCTTTTACAAAATTTCCGAATGTGCTACTAATTTCGAGGAGGTACTGGCCGTTTCATTTCAGGCCGTGACACACCAGCGTAATGTGTTTTAAGCCATTCTTAATGGTCTCTTATAGTTTATCAATCATATTGGGCACCTGCGATACACTTTATTCAAACGGTAACACATGTGCACTTCTAACCCATCTGTTTTGTTCCTAAGCCACTACACAAGTCGAGATGCTAAAAAGTTCCTGAGGGGATGTTGCTCTGGTTTCTGATCACTAAAATAAATTATAGTAGTAACACTGTAGGCCTGTAGCAGCTCAACTTAAAAATCTTTTAAAAAAATTAAAAAATCCACCAAACCTCATTAAGATTACGAGTGTCAAAAACTCAAGTTGAGTCATAGATATGAAACTAATTACTACACGAATAGCACATATCCCTATGTTACAGTATGTGTTATTCTGCCTACCGCTATCACTTTTTAGATCAGTGAGAGATGATGTAAACATGTAAGAAATGTAACTTGTCAAATACATAGTAGTTTTTGATAAATGATGCAATAAAACATAAAAACATCCCCTAGTAGTAGACTGGGTTTTGGATGCTTGCAATAAATGGATAGAAACACAATTAAATATTAAGACATGCAAGAGAATATGAGTTAAAACATCAAACGCGGTGTGAGTTGTGATGTACTGTATGTTAGGATAATGGACAGCTCAAACATATTTGAATATCCCCAACCAAGCTGGCGCCACAGAAGACAGAAAAACCAACCATAACGCCATGCTTCCTGGTTGTCATGGAAATCCTGAATGGACCCACATGGTGTTGCAGCACAGAGTGTTTTTCATCTGACCAGAGTTCCACCTCATCTGCATTCAAACCGCCTCCAATATATGGGTTCGGGGTGCAGCCCTCCACCTGGGTTTCCATAGCAACCTGCTGTATTTACAGGCTCCTTGTTTGAGGCAGGTGTTTGTCCTGGTTCTGGCTGACTGTGCTGAAGATTGTGATGGCATGTTTCTGCTAAACTTCAGCGACCTGCAACTGCCTCCTTGCTTTCATCAGCACCATAACACGCTCCATTAGCACACGGCGCACACAAGGGCACTGCTGAGACACAGTGTGTGTATGTGTGTGTGTGTGTGTGTGTGTATGTGCATGTGTGTTTATTCATTAAAAAAAAAAACAAGAAATAATGTACTGCATTTTAAGATGTTAATTAATGGCTAGGGTTAACATGTTTTAGGAAGAATCTTATGTTCTATGTTGGGAACCAGTGAATAAGGACAAAATATTTAATAGTCTGTTAACTATAGTGGGGGGAGTTGTGGCTTGGTAGTTAAGATATTGGTCTGCTGATCAGGAGGTTTAAGCCCAGGGTTGTAGTAGAACTGATACACTGTACGATGTTGTGCAAAAGCTTGGGCCTTCTTTTTATTAGACTGAAAGAGACTTAATACAATTTAAAAATTGCTCATTTATGTAAAGACCTCAGCAGCGTCCTTGTTTCCCCTCTTGTCTGTTCCAACCACGCAGCATTCAGCATCACCAGTATACTAATCACCGGCCTGATCATCTGTCATCATCTGCACCTGTTTCTCACTGGTTCATGCCTTAAGTTAGAAGGTTTTATGCTTGAATAATCCATCGGTTACTGTGTGACTTACCAAACCATAAGAAATGAAAATGAAAATGAGATCCAAAAACCTGCCTGAGAAACTACATTAAAAATACAAGAAAGTCTGACTCTTTGGATGCCAAATATGAAGAAATGAGGGTTGGCTCAAGACTTGAGTATTCCAGGCATTTTTTGAACCAGAACGGTGCCTTTATGGACGAATAATATTTAACCAAACTAGAACATTTCGAGAAAAACTCTTCTAAAAGACGTCAGATAATTTGCTTATCGTGTATCTGTGATTCCCCGAAAAGAGTCTTAAAATGCCTCACCAGCATGCAACATTTTCCTACACATGTGTTAGCAAATTCTTTTGCTTCCTTTTTGTGCAGTAGTGTGACAAAAACAGCTAGTCATGTGTGTGTGTGTGTGTGTGTGTACTCATAGTGCCTGTAAGCCAGTTCCGAGCCACAGCACGAGGAGAGGAGGGCCACGAACAAACCAGTCATTGTGCTGGGGAAGTGGCAGAGATGTGGAGGGTTACTCAAACACCTGCGCCAGCCCACATGTTCACACGCACAGTCAGCCAGTCACAGAGGACAAAAAGCCCTGCAGGATGCCTGGCCAAACGAAACGAATTCATCATGACCTGGAATTATGCAATTAAAAAAAACTGGTCAGAGAACAAAGTAATTCTTAGTGAAATGTAAAATGTGTGACATGATGAGTGAAATCATGACACTCCAGAAGTAACACGGGAGTCAGAATGAAATATTTACGAGTAAACTATGTCTTAGCCCTTACTGTTTTTAATAAGGGTAGGTTTTTTCGACCCACGTCATATTAGTAGCTGTTAAAAACAAAAAAAGGAGTATGAAAGGCTGGAGCTCATTTTTGTTTTTCTGACTGTAAATTCATACAGCCTTTTCAATTTCGGCAGAAATGCGCACTAGAATTTGTGTGAGCGTGGGTTAATTTATTTACGCTCAGGCATCTGTAACACATAATCAGCGCTGACTGAGAAACTGCACAATAGAGTGTGGAACAAACAATCAAATCAAAGTACAAATTACCGTATATGAAGAGAGAGAGGACAGAACTGTATGATTTGTGGGGAAGAAAAATCCGGCTCAGAGCGAGCACAGCTTTTCTGTTTGTTTTTCAGAAGAGGCATGACATGATTACAGTGTTGAGAGGTTTAAACATGTAGCAGTCATGCATGGCGTTGCCTTTATGTCTTTCAATGAATATGTGTTTGTTCCTTTGTATACGTACTAAGATACCATTTAATAGTCTTTTTTACTATTTATCTCACTATTATTATTTTAAAAAAAAAAAAAAAAAAAAAAAAAAAATATATATATATATATATATATATATATATATATATATATATAATTAATTAAATTAAATTAAATTAAATTAAATTAAATTAAATTTGAGGAAATGAGGGGTATATATAACCCTCATTTCCTTATATTTAATTTAATTTAATAATGTAGATAAACAAATGTTTTTTCTGCGACAGCCTGCAAAGTGCCTAAATACAATTTAAAAACTAATTGTTTATGTAACAACCTTATCAAATACCAATTAGCCTAATCTGCGTGTCTTTGGACTGTGGGGGGAAACCGGAGCACCCAGAGGAAACCCACCACGGGGAGAACATGAACCTCTTTGCGCATAGACCCTGAGGCGACTACTAAGCCACTGTGCCAGCTATATGTACAGTGTGTGTGTTTGGAAAAAGCAATAAAGACGTGCTGTTTATTTAAAACGCAATGGTATTTGGGGTGCTTTGCTAAATCTGATATAAAACACATAAATAAATACAAATTTAATAATACTCCAAACAATAAATTGTGTCATGACGGCTGATTTACTTACTGTCTGGGTCTTTGTATAAAATAGTGCTTGGGAATCGACTACACAGTGCATTATGGGATTGATTTCCCATTTCGTCTGCAAGAGCGATTTGTTAACGTTAAGCAGATGACGTGAATGATGACCTTTGACAGATAACGCCGTGTCACATGAGTAGAGAAAGCTCAAAACAGCAACCACTTAATAGAAATAAACATTCAGCAATATGTATTCATATATGTATTCACAGACCAATTAAAGTACTACTTACTCACTCATTCTCTATACTACTTGGGGCCTGGAGACTATCCCAGGGGACACAGGGCACTAGGCGGTGTACACCATGGACAGAGTGGCGATCCATCGCAGGGCACACAAGCACACACTCACTCATATACTGCAGGCCATTTGGAAACACTACTGATCCTAATCTGCAAGGTTTTGGACTGTGGGCGGAAACCCGAGTACCCGGAGGAAGCTCATCAAGCACGGGGAGAACGTGCAAACTACACGTGCAAAGCGCCGTAGGTGTGACTCGAACAGTGGTAACCACTACGGCACCGAAGAAGTACGTACTTAAGCATTTAAAAAAAATTTCTCAACCTCTATCTGCCACATCTTTAGCATATGCCTGACTTTTACAGATGATGTTTTTGACATGTTTCCTGGTAACAAGAACAACGGTTTAATCAGATCCGTTTTTTACGCTATAATTATTATTTTTTCAAAAAAGCATGTGCGCAGATTTATATTTTAGGACGCTTATTAAATATCTTTTTTTTAATAATATTTTTGATTATGCAATACAGATACAAAACATCCACTTTTTATAATGAAAATAAATTCATTCGTATTCGCATTCGAGTTTGTATCCCGAGGTACCACTGTACTTACACTTTCCTAAACACAACAACGGTTCTGTATTAAATTGGCATGATACTGGCATACTGGAAACACCTAGCCACAAGGAATTCTTTATAACATTTACTTTATCTCTGAAATGTTAAGACGTATATAAATTGCAAGCACACAAATACATTGGACAGAATTATTCATGAAATCATAATGCTTTATATTTCTATTATTAGTAAGAGTTATTGTCCCAGTACAGAGGAATGTGTCACAATTGTTGCCTGTGGTGTTGGGATATATACGACAGATGTAGTTTTAGATGAATCGTTAAAAAAACAGTGGAGTATTCCTTTAAGAGCTCACAAAACAGCCCCGACTTTTCCTTCATGTTTCAGTTTTGAATTAGTGGTTTATCAATGAGAGCATCGTTGGTGACTGGACAGAAATTTCGCACTGTACACATCACTGTGGTGATAAAGAGCAGAATTTGAATGCTCACAATGATCTTTTTGTCTGAAGTGATACTAAAGCACAGGCTTAGGATAGAAGCGGCAGCTCCCAGCTCGATACAAAACGTCTAAAGCTCGGCTTTCTCTTTTATGTGGTGGGATACTGCAGCAGTCTGATGACAGCTTGGCCTTGGTGCAATATCACATCTCTCTCTCTCTCTCTTTCTCTCTCTCACGTCCTTTTGTGCCAGCACTGCCAGCCATTCCATCCTGTGCCAGCGAACACACTCATCATGCTGCTCTCTCGCATTGTGCCATCTCCACACATTTTCGCAAGAACCCCTTCCTCTTTCTGTTCACTGCCGTCTAGTCCTGTTTTAACCATAACCTCTTTCTCTTTTGCATTCTCGCACAAAAAAAAAAAAAAAAAAAAAACATGATTTATTCACCCAGCCAAAAGAAACCTCACATTACCAGACGCGCTCCATTCTGGGATAGATAAGCCGGGTGTTCCTTCCTATAGATATGCCTTGTTCCAGGAAAACTAGCTGGCAGGGCATCAGAGAGAGATCTGGCACATGCATGACTGAGATCATCGTGGCACAGTGATTACACCACACGGCTTGGAAATAAAAAGCACATACTGCAGATAGCTGGCTGATTTGCTTCTTAGAATAACTGACAGAGATGGGTTGAGGGGTCAGGTCCTGATATATCTTGTGTAATCTGAACTGCTAAGGGCTGAAGGACCAAAAGTGGCCTAGGATCAGTTTCAGCCAGTGTACGGTTCAAACAAGGCAACTGTCAGAGATCCTGTTCCCCTACTCACACTGGCAGACATGTGTTGCAACGGCTGTGATGACACTGCAGTAGCATTCTTTATCAGATAGATGCACAATTTGGTAACACATAGCACAAGGAAAAACATATACAGTACACTGTTTGTGTTTGCTCTAAATGTAGTCATATTTGGTGTTTGCCTAATTTGTGCCGAATAAAGAATGCCACTTTATACTGCACAATCCCAAGCCCTATATATGTTTATTAAAATAAAAATAAAAAAACAGAAAAAACAAAAAATGGCTCAAATGCTTTGGGTTTTTAAGGGCTTCCAAGTAATAGTAGGCTGTCTCTTCTAATATGTTACTATAATACTAAAAACTTTATTAAAGCAGCCATCTTGAACAATCACAATGACCTATTTCCTTTACATTATTTGGTAACATTTTACTCTCCAGGTTTCTGCCTTGCAAAGGAAAAACTGTACCGGAAAATTGGTAATTCTACGAAGAACTGTCTTGCAAGCCAGACCTCGAGCGTTTACTAGAGAGTCTAATGTGTTTTGTTAATACATGAAGCCAAAAACCACAAACTTTTGCAGAATAAGTTCATTCGATTGGCAAGGCAGACGACCACAGAACTTATTTTGTAACCCAAAGCCAAACACACAGCATTATCTTGATTATGTACCACTAATAACTTCAATATTATTTTGTTCGGTTTCCGTTCTGTGACTATATCTTTGCTCTAGAAAGCTGATCGTGTAATTTTTTTATTTTCTTGCTTAAGTTTCCGGGCTTTTAACTGGTAAGAGCGGAGAGCCAATCAGATTGCATCCTTCAGCATTCTAAAGTATTTGACCAGGAAAGTGTACAAAAGTTATCAGATGCTTTGGAGCATCTGAAGCAAATGATAATGTAGTTCCACTTAAATACCTCAGCTATTTGTTGATTTAAAAGTGATATTAGCTTAATGATGCAGTTCCAAGCAAGGTTTTGGCACGCACGTACAGAAAGTGCTTGTTGGACTTTTTCTGTTCAAAGTTGAAAAAGTAATACAGAGAAATTGTGCAAACGATACAATATTCCACTTTTTTTTAAAGGGCACGTTATGTTGTGCACACCACCTTTTGAACCTCCTGTCTGGGGTATTATTTACATGACAGTTCAGAAACTGTCTCAGGGACTACACACATAACTCTTAAACCGATTGCACATATATACAAATACACAAATGACAAATATAATGGGTTACAGTGCTTATGTTTTCCTCTCTCTCTCTCTCTCTAACCATCTTCCTCTCATTCTCGCTCTCCAGTGAGTGAAGGCTTATGTTAAGCCAGGACTGAGAGCGGACGGGTCCTGGTTGTGGCAGGCCGAGCTATTTACAGCAGGATCGTGACCCCCATCACTGAGGCTTTATATCTGTGCCAGTGAGTTCACACCAGCTGGGCACAGCTTAACAACATGGTCACATGGTTACGCTGCCATCCAGCCCAAAGCGCTCAGCAATGGTTGATGGGCCGTGTGTGTGTGTGTGTGTGTGTGTGTGGTGGACAAAGAACAAATTGGTCAATGGTCTTCATTTAGCTGAGTGACAGACATTAGAGAACTTTGTTCTGTTCTGTTTGACCAGCCAATAACACATTCAATCGTGTGACATCACTATTAGGCCTTTCACATCTTCGCATGTAATTGTGTATGTAATTTAAACAGAGCACTACGGTGATATTAGACAACTATATTTGGTTTGTATGTACAATGCTTTAATGTTAGTTTTTTATTTTTTTATATATAGGATACTATATGGTAATACTGACAGAAACTTCATATGTGCAGAAGATTAAGACTCAATTATTTGTCACAAGTACCTTACAAACGATTTTTTTTGCATATCCCAGTTATGAAAATGGGGTCAGAGAGGATACAATGTCCCCTGGACCACATACAGTTAAGATCCATAATCAAGGGTTCAACAGTGGGAGCCTGGTGTTGCTGGGGCTTGAACCCCCAACCTTCAGATCACAGCCAAAATACCAAAAATACAAAGTCGTATTACTTTTTTCATTTCAGATTCTAAAAATGATATAATTTTATCATTCAAATTATTCTTCAGCTGTGGGTATGGTTCTGCGTTGTGCTTATACATTTAATCATGCATTTTTTAATCCATATTAATAGCAAATTTATTCACCGCAGAGATGTACACAGTGTATGTGCACAGACATACAAAGTCCAGCACGCGGTCAGCTAATCTGGCAACATCCAAATCCTCTTTCACCTTCGTCCTTAAAACCCTGAGACAGCGTGCACACACACACACGCATGCACACACAGAGCCAGTGCTCAACAGGGGGCCTGATCTAAATGGGGTGAGGTGTCACTGCATGAGATTTCCTACTGCAGTGACACCTGGGACGCAGTGCAGTCTGGACCCTAATAACGAATCAACACCCGCACTCAAAATAGACCTGCTCTACATTCAGCACCACTGTGCCCTTCAGACAAACTCCTACACACACACACACACCGGTCCAAACCATTAGCACACATAATTTAATGGCCTTTTTAGTTTTGACCTTATTTTAGCGCAAAGGAGTCACGCTCTAGTCAAGGGCTTTAAATGACCCAGAAATTCTTCCCATATATTCCGGTAACCGAGCAGATATGCTCATGATTATATTAATTCTACATCCAAGCTAGACTGTCACTAAATGTATCACCTGGTTCTCGTCGAAGTGGCCTAGTGTGTTTGACTGCTGAAATTTTCCAGCCATGTTGATCATAGATTTCTTTGCAAGTCCTAAGATTTGTGGACTGCAGAAACAGAAACTGAAAAACATAATAAAAAAAAAGAAAGAAAAAATCTCTTATTTTGAGTGGACCGTTGATATGGAAGGACTATGTCCTACTATTTACATGGAGGGCTGATCATTAAAGCCAAAGGATGCTTTCGGTCTCCTGAGAGATTGCTGTGTCTGTTTAAAGTCAGGCGTCTCAGGCTGAGCGATAAAGGAGGCAAGCCTTCACACGATTCCATTGGCCTCTCTTTTTCTGCTCTCCTCTCCCTCCCTCATCACACGCCCCCCATCTCATCTCTTGCTATCTTTTATCCGATACGCTCCAACTACTGTTTTTCAAAGAGCCCTGAAAGTAGGACACAAACTTTAGGATGGCAGAGAGAGGGAGAGAGGGAGAGAGAGAGTTACAGACACACACATGAAAGAGCGACAGAGACAGAAAGAGAATTAGAGTGTATAACATCACAGATGGTCTCAAGAATAGTCAAGACTATGCGTAAACAAATTGAATCTAATTTCTTTGCATAACATGCTGTCAGAGCGACGTCATCCTTCGTTCACCTTGAATGAATATGGAGCAGGTTGTCAAATCTTTTATAAACAAAACTTCTATCATCATCATATTTTTTATTCTTGGACATGTGACCATACAATGTTTTTTGTTTTGTGTGTGTGTGTGTGTGTGTGCATGCACACTTACAGTATGTGTATGTGTGTTTAATACCAGCAGTAAGACTAAGATAAGATTAGGTTGTTTGAGGGCAGCAGGACTTCTGGCACTTTTGGCCCAGTGTGGCAGCTCTTATCAGGAGCAGGAGGAAGGTGGCTCTAGCATTGATGAAGCGTGAAGATAAGATAAGCCTGAGGCCACAGAGTCACATGGCCACCTGATTCATGTTGTCTACAATCAGTAACCCATGGACTGCTGTGTCTCAGAGAAATCCATCTTTATGCAGCATCCCAGGCCTGAAGTGTCCCAGAAGATTTCTAGGCAAAAGAATAAAAAAAACAACAACAATAAACTTTGAAGTATTAATGAGATTCTCTTCAAATAACATCAAATTCTAAGTGACTTCATATTTAGGTTAGAGGACAGGAGATTACCAAAAACCTTAGAATAAATATTAATGAGAAAAAGTTTTTTTGTTTTGGTCATCTGTTCTGCATTTGACACAACATACTACCTTGATTAGGATTAGATTGCAACTCTTTAATATATTTGATGATTTAGTTTTTTAAAAAAAGGTGAATATTTGTTAGGGTATTCCACAAGGTTCAGTATTAGGGCCCCTCTCATTCTCTTTGTATATGAAGGAATTTGGTATTAGTCTGGTTGTCTACCATGAAAAATATACTTAGGAATGTGTTCTGCAGAAAAAAAAAATATAGTCAATGTCAATGTCAAGTATAAAATAGCTTTTGCCTAATTAAAAAAAAAGGAATATGATAATTCAAGCTTATCATAAGAGAAGCTACTGTTACCACTATGAAGTTGATTATTTTCCAAAAGCTGTACATGCCAAAGTATTTTTCTTTTATACCACAACATTTTTTACGAATTATTAGAAATCACATTTAATTAATGCATGATGTCATCCTTTTTGTTACAAGTAATATCTACATGTCATGTTCAGGACTGTCCATACATACACGTAAGTTCCTGTTACATTTTATTCTATTCTTAACCTATAATTGCAAACAATGATGACTTTCACACCAGTGGTCACAGCTGTGAGGGGAAGATACTCTTTAAACCTACAGGTGCAAACATACTTACTGACTGGCATTTCCACAGTGTTCAAACACACTGACGGGTTATTTGGAAATGCCAGGCAGCCTACACTACTGGCTGAAAACTGGAGTACCTTGAGAAAATCCATCAAACACAGTGAGAAAATGCAAAGTCCATGCACACAGACCAGAGGTGAGAGTCGAAACCCCTGACTCTGGAGGTGTGAGACGACAATGCTAACCATTATACAAAAGGCCCCGTCATAAGAGTCCCTGAGAATGAGTTATTACTACAGGATGATGGCGTACCAGAACCATAACATTAATATAAACCTGTGATTTGAAAAACAGCGACAATACTAAATCGTAGAGGGGAATAAAATAGTAGCATCTCGCCTTATAAAAGAAATGTTATCAGAGCAGGTTAAAACGATGTTCTCTAATCCAATCTGAGAGGACATGACAGGGAGCTGATTTACAGATGGCTAGCCGACAGGACCATATTAATATCCATGCGCTGCTCTCCAGATAAGTATCAGTTAATATTATAACATGAGGGGGAAATCTGTCCCTTATTAGATTCTTGCGTCATAGTCACGGGACTAAAGAATCTTCACATGCCCTCATTGTGTCAAGATATCTGTTAGGATCAAAAAGCCTTCATATACCCATTAATTATGTTTTTTGGACCCCCTTTCTGAATGGCAGACTTCATTTTAACCTTATACGGAATACATGGTGTGTCCTTCAAACTCACCCTGTGAGAGGAGATAAGAATCAGTGTTTAGCTAAATCTGACATTTCAGACCAAGATGCTATCACAAGTGACATGGGGAGCAATATAAGAAAATAAACCAATAACACCGAGGGTAAAATAAATGGCCATGGTTCGGTGATAGTATTGGCTAATCTGTTCTGCTGTAGGCCTGCAGGACTTGTAGCTTTTGGAGGTCTTTGTGTTTCTCTCTCCTGGGGATGGAGTTTTATTCTTGGGTGTTGTTTTCAGAACTGGCAGTTGTACATATATGTGTGAGTGTGTTTGCGCGTGTGTGTTCTTATCGCCATGATTATTTATAGAGCTAAGGGAGTGAAGCAGCTGCTGTGACACCTTTGGGAAGCTGTTTGCCCCAACAGCAGCCAGTGCTGAAAGCTCAGGATTTGCTTGGTGTCTGTGTGTGTGTGTGTGTGTGTGTATGTGTGTCTATAAGCCTTACTTAAGGGACTCAGGGAGTAAAAGAGGCAACCTATCCACCATCTTTCACCTCAGTGTCCAATATAAAGTAAAGAAAGGAAGAAATAAATAAAGAAAGACAGACATTCACACACTCTCAAGAGGCTATATTTCTAGTTATATTACAATAGTGATGCTGCTATCTCTGCTAAATGTCGTCTACACAATTTCTCACTCATTCACTCTCATTCATCTTTTATACCGCTTTATCCTGTATTTAGGGTTGCGGGGACCTGGAGCCTATCTCAGGAGGCTTAGGGCACAAGGCAGGGTACACCCTGGACAGGGTGCCAATCCATCGCAGGGCACACACACATACACACACTCACACACTCATTCATGTTACAGGCAATTTGGGAACACCAATTAGCTTAACCTGCATATCTTTGGACTGTGGGAGGAAACCGGAGTACCCAGATGAAACCCACCAAGCACGGGGAGAACATGAATCGACCCGGACCCTGGAGGTGCAAGGCGACAGTACCAACCACTACACCACCATGCCGCCCTACACAATTTCTAATCGGTCTTTATAACAGAATTGTAAAATATGTAGATATTAATACAATGTATGTACAAGTATGTAAATTAGCTGCCTCTTCTTTCATCTGGTGCTTTCAATAAATCACCTGCTATTTTTACATGAGAGTGTGTGTCTGATTATTACCTGACATCAAGTCGATAATAGACATAGCTGGTGTTTGTGTGCAACACACTCAGGTTGTCATGGCTGCACATCCTCCCGCTGGTGGTCAGCCCTGTGGCTGTTTTTAGACTCTTTTTAGGTCCTTTTTATGATGAAGCTGAAAAGACATCCTTAATAGTGTTTGTAAAAAACCTGCAAATATTGTTCTCCACTGGTTCTGTTAAAGCTAAGGTTGTGGTCTTAATGTTGTCTACATCATGGCTGAGAATGCAATGACGCTATCTGTATCTTTTGGTGATCCAAATATTTGTGTTTGTGTTTTAATCAATTATGAGCCATTCACTTGCTGAAGAAAATTCAGAATTGTCCTTAGCTATAGATTGGGAGTGCTTGGGACTGTGTGTATCATTTTTTTGGTTTTTATCTTCTTCGCAACTGATTGCATCCACACGCTTTATAAATACTGTCCATTAGGGAAAAAAACGCTAATTACTTTTGAATACACTTAGCATTATTGTGTTTACATGGAATACGCTCTGTTACGTTAAGCTCTCAGATTCAAACCAGAGCTATATTTCAGCTAAGTATGGCTGAAATATAAAGAGATTGTGGAATATGGTACCAAAACCCAGAAATCAGGTGACTTTATCTGAAGTGTGTATGGCTCTAAGACACCTACCGCGCTCTCTCTCTCTCTCTTCCCTGTCCTGTTATAATGTTAGCTCTCATCAAACATTTCATCATGAAAAGCCCCGGATTTCCAGCATTAATCCTCTTTGTAGCTTCAAACAGTCATAATGAGAAGTTGCAGCTTCTCCTCCCTCCTTTTCATTACAGCAATGGTGGCAGAAGGCTATGCTCATAGTCTGCTTGCGTCTCGTCAGCTTCGGCACTGGCAATGGCGCTTCTACGCTGAAAATCACAACCACCCATGAAGAAGAAGGCTTTCTGTTTGATGGCTACAGTGTTAATTACACAGCACAAGTAAAAGCGGGGAGATAATGCTTAT
Source organism: Clarias gariepinus (assembly GCF_024256425.1). Taxonomy (NCBI): domain Eukaryota; kingdom Metazoa; phylum Chordata; class Actinopteri; order Siluriformes; family Clariidae; genus Clarias; species Clarias gariepinus. The sequence goes on along the minus strand of NC_071114.1, from coordinate 23,433,818 downwards.
ATAGTATGCTTATACTAGTAGCGTAGTGTTAGCTTGCTAGCTAGCTAAGCAGCAGCTGACCTACATTATTTCGGGGACGTTCAAGTCAAACCAGGACTTGATGAAATTTCTCATGAATGAAGGAATAAAATCCATTGATCGATTTACAAAAGACTTTAAGCACAGTACAGTGATGGGACTTTTAGCTGCAGCAACATTTGAATGGTGCAGACGTTTTAAAGAAGGCTATACGTCAGTGAATGACGCCTTTAGGAAAAAATGGCCCAGTTTGGTCACCAAAGACGTTCTGTTTTTGCCGGACAATACATGACCTCATACTGCCAACTGCAACACTTGCACAATACAGGACGTCTGCTGGAAATAATTGCCACATCCCTGTACAGTCCTGAACTCTCTCCAAGCCATTTCCACATGCTCGGGTCATTAAAGGAGTTCCTGGTAGGCCAGTGTTGCAGAAGAGAAGCAAGAAGTCTGGTCATGGCTTTGGCGTACTGAGAAAACTTCCTACCTCTATGGTTTCCAAACACTAGTGAAATGCAGGAATAAGTGCATTAGTACAGTAAAGATTTAGTTTTTACTCTCATAATTGTGTTCTGTGGTGGCATGGTGGCATGAGATTAGCACTGTGACCTCGCACCTTCAAGGTTGAGGGTTCGATTCGGTTTGGTCGGTTTTCCTCCCACATGCAGATTAGGCTAATTGCTGTACCATACTTGGTGTGCCATAGGCCTATAGTGTGTATGCCATGTGATGAATAAGCACCCTGTCCCGGGTGTACCCCACCTTGTCACCTGGGAGAGGCTGCAGGGCCCCATGACCATGTACAGGATAAATGGTATAAAAGATGAATGAACGAACTGTGTTCTGTTATTCTGCACAATTAAAAGGCCAGTTTGTCTTGAACAACGCTTGTAATTACACTATATTCCAAGTGTACCGTTTTTGACAGGGCTATTAAAAATATATATTTACCTATTTCTTTATAGATACATAAGAGAAAATGGACGGAACTATAGGAAAGCACTTTTGTAAACGCATGGCTACCTGGAGATCTTTGATGTGGCCCAAGTTAAATCAATTTGAAGAGCCCTACAATAAAAAATAATTTGATTAAATTCAAACCAAGTTAAATTCATGTACTGGTTTAAAAAAAATAATAATAATTAAAAAAAAAAACCCTGAAATAAGAATCTTCCTATTCGTGGGAACTGATTACATAAATAAATACCACAGAAGGGAAGGGTAGCATGAGTATCAGTGCAACAATAAATTTTCCCTTCTTACATGCAGACACAGGCTGGAGTGTGTAAATGTACAAACACGCAAGCAAAGGCGCACACACACAAAGACACACACACTCTGATCAATCACAGGATGGGAGTTTAACAACATTGCGAGATTCCTCCCACTTCCCCTTTCAGTTCTGCTGGGAATGACATCATCTTTGAGGAAATGCCACATGTGTTTTGTTTTGTATTAAATCAGGGTTTGCTCTTGCACACAAGACAAATGACAAGTCATTGTGAACATTACTATTAGCACAGCATACTATACAGTACAGAACTGTAAATTACAAATACAAGCAGCTCCAGAATATTGGGACTGTTCAAGTGAATGGGGGAAAAAAACGTGAATTCTGGATAATTTAAAATTTTTTTTACCTTTCCTGGAATACTAAATATTGCTTACTAGAACAAATAATCATACTCAATAATAATTCAATCATAATACTGAAATCATTTCAGTAATATTACTTTTTCTTAAAAACATGTTCGAAAAAAAATATTGGCACCCCTAATGCATAAACAAAAACAAACTGTTTCCAAAATCACTCCTGTTGCAGGTTTGTGAAAATGCACGTTTCTGACCATGCTCTGTTTCACTAAACATAGTAGTGAGTATAAAGTAGAGTATAAATATGTGGTTGCTCACATGCAAAATCCTTTACAATCAAATCAATCAAATACAGGAGAAAAAAAAACAAAAAAGTCTGTTTAAATAAAATCATACAGTAACACCACATATTTATAAGATTACTGGTGGCAGAGTGTTCTAGTCCCCTGAGTCCCGTGGGATAGTCTCCAAGCGTTATATAGAGAGTGAGTGAAGAAGGGTAAGAGGGTAAGATTAAAAAAAAAAAACAGTCACTGAAAAGATTATTCCATTCATTATTCCTACAGCTTATCCTGTAACCCTGGATGCTTAGGGAACAAATCAGGAGACACCCTGAATGAGGTGTCAAACCATTTCAGGACATAATCAAAACACACACATGCACACACACACTAAGGGTTACAATTTGGAAATGCCAATCAGCCTGCATTGCTTTGGACTTTTAGAGGAAACTGACTAAGCACGGAGGTGAGACAGCCCTAATCACTAAGCTAACATGCTGTAAGTTCTTCAATTCACATATTAACTCTAGATTGTGAAATAATTAGAAGAACATGTTTAAACATCCCCACCATTTTTTCTTTTTCACTTTTTTCTTTTTGTTTTGTTTTTCTATTTTCATTTCGTTGGAATTGTAGGGAAGGCTATATAACGCACAGTGGGTGTGTGCACGTTTGTGTGTGAATGTGTGTGTGTGTGTGTGTGTGTTTGCACTCAGACTCATGAGGGCTGCTGAGCTGGCAGACAGACAGTTTTTCCTGTTAGAACACGACAGGATGTTTCCAGGAACCCAGATCTCCTTCACCTTCCCCCCACTCTCTGTCTCCGTCTCTCTTTCTTTCTCTGAGCCTCTGTCAAAACTCAGCTAGCTTTAGCCAGGTGAAACGTTCCTCCAAAGCATCTGACTGCCAAACCCTCGCAGAGAGTGTAACAGGAGCAGATCTGTGTGTACTCAGGGTAGATTGTACATACAGAGAGAAAGCTTTAGAATACGCAGAATAAAAAAAAAAAAACAGAAATGAAGACAGTAGGATCTGATGCAGAATGGACAGGATATTACATGATGTGATTGAAGGATATTATTTCCATTCAAGGATCATGACTTTAATGAAAACTGTGTGTGTGAAAAGGGTAAGTCAATGCTGAATTTTTGCCAAGACCAGTGCCCACCCCTCTGCTTCGTCAACGCACCGCCTGTAGCTCTGGTCCAGAGTCTAATCTCAAGTTTCCCCTGCCTCTTGCCTTGCCCTTGGTTCAGGTCACAAGTCTCAAAGTCGAATGAAGCATCCCTGATGGTTTCCGCAGACGCCGGGACACCTGATCCACTTCTATAAATCACCGCCTTCTGGGGAAATGAAGTGGTCCAGTGAGCCTGAGCTCAGCTTGTGAAATGTGACGCTGCGCCAGAGCCCGAACGCTTGGGTCAGATGCCACAGAGCTCTGACAAGCCCACAACATCTAAATATAACACACGCACCAAGGACACTGGGTAATGAGAACAGACCCGGTGCGTTTCTGAATGTGTGCATGGAGACACAGCTCATACAGATATCCAAAAACAGCAAGACTGTTTTGGAGCAAAACAGATATACGACTCCGTCAGTCGCCTCCACAATAATATCTAGGCTTACAGGTATCTTAACAAAGCATTAATAACAGGGCTGGTGGTGGAATAAGGATGTAAAGCTTTCACGATAAAGCAATAAAATAACGCAGGGTCATAGTAGAATTTGGGAATCCAATGAAATCTCATTAAAAGAGGTAAATAATATATTATGTAATCAACCTGTTGAAGAAGATCACCGATCACCGGGAAAACATCTAAATCCGATTACTTTTACAATCTGAATTCATACATGCAATCCATACATGCATTTCTGTGAAAGTGCGCATTGACTATAATCTGCTTACAGGCATATATAACTGTTATTATTAAAATAAAATACATCAGATGACACATCAATCCATCTTCATGACTACTGTTTTGTAAGGACATTTGGAATACATTTTGCTGAGACTGCCATAAATAAAACAAATACTCCAGCACTTTTTTTTTCTTTACTGAGAAAAAAACAAAAGAAAATAAGTTGACTTAATATTCACAATTCACTTCTAATAAAAGTCGAGGGATAGTTAGATAGAGAGAGGGGGAAAAAATGTTTACGTGCATCACATTTTCGTAGAACAGTTTCAGGATTTATTTGGTAAAAAGTATTTGGGAAATGAAAGCCTGCGTTTCTATTATATAGGAGTGTGTTAATACAACAAAAAGGGAAAGCAAAAGCAACCTAATTCACTTTTACTGAGAAATAACACTTTGGAAAGTTAGATAAATCTATTTAAGGAATTTTTTTTTGTTTCATCTTGAGACATTTTCATTATAAACAAAAATGAGGGGATTCCTGTCTTTAGTAATTATCCATGTACAATCAAACAGATGCGGTAGACAGAAATTCATAAAACAAATAGTGGAATATTCTTGCCATTGGACAAGGCCTTATATGGAAGTCCTGCTGGTGTGTGTCCACAGGGAGGCTTCAGACATCAAACTGTGTGTTTGGGTGTTTGAATATGTCATGTAGAACCAAAGTTATTGTTACTTTTAAAACGCGTAAATTTGACCTCTACCGGAATATGGGAAAGATGTGGCAAAAATATACAACTCACAAAATGTCCATATTATTATCATTTGTTCATAGAACAAACAGCTTAGTAGTTAGCGACTTTTGGCTTGCACCTCCAGGGTTGGGGTTCAATTCCTGCCTCGGGTCTGTGTGCATGGAGTTTGCATGTTCTCCTTGCTCTTGGCCAGTCCAAAGACATGCGGATTAGGCTAATTCCCAGATTGCCTCCCAAATCGTAGTGTGTGAATGAGCGCCTGATTGTGTGCCCATCAATGGAGTACCCACCATCCAGGGTGTGCCCCACCTCGAGCCTCAAGTCTCCTGGGATGGGCTACAAGATAAAGCGGTATAGACAATGAGTTAGAGTGAGTGAGAAACACCCATAAAAACATATGATTGTTTGGTTTTTTTTGTTTTTGCTTAGTAATGATTTCATAGTTGGTCACAAGGTAATAAATTTTGTTTCATCATATTGCGTATGTCTGAGAAGATTCTTAGTCATCCAGGTGAGGTTATCTGGAAGCTGAGTCATGTCAACTGGACTTCTTTCCTTGTTCAGTAGAATGCTGTTGTGGTTGACTACTTATCCAAGTAGCTTCTTCAGTCTGAGGTTGAAGTTGGAAATTATTTAAGTCCTCCAAGGTCCTAGGTTCCAGCTGACATGACTCAACTTCCAGACATATTGCATATGTTGTTCTAACAAACAAAAAAAGATTAAAGCCACTATATATTTAGGCGATCCTGAAGCCTAAATATATGCATTTAAACACAGTAACGCAAAATCCTGAAGCTTAAATATATGCATTCAAACACAGTAATGCAAAATAACAGCTAAAATGCTCTGGGTCTTAAGGGTTAACAGGTGCTTAAAACAAGCTATGTAGTTAAACAATGGGTTGGTGAAGGATGCTGTGCTAATTTTAGCTACTCACTTATACTGTACATTCTAACAGGTTTCACAAGTTTTTCACTGTGCTAACACTCAACATCCGTGCAAGCCACGCACAAGTAAAAACAATCACCTGAGTTTCAGCACATGTTGGAAACAGGTTTGACATGTAAACATGGCCTCTGGCCAAGGTTCAAAATATCAGCCTGTTCCAACCATGGGTTTGGTTTGAACATTTTGTGACACTCCTACACCAACATAACTAAGGCAAAGCATCCTGAAAGACTGCTCTTAAAATACCAGCACACTCTATGACTCTATTTGAAGCCAAGAGCTTCAGACTGACTCTAAAGGCCACGGGGATGACAGATGTGATGATGTGCTTCTAAACTCTTCCTCGATATCTGACACCGCTGAGTGGAGCAGACATCGTGGCAGCATTTACACTCATTGGCTGACTGACCACTCAGACTCCTAAAGAGTGCAGTCCTAAAGATGGGTATTATTTCCAGTGGGAATTGCTCTATGCTAAGGGATATCTTATGAAGCTTTTAGTGACGTTGGTGTGACGTACCGCTGACATATCTGCCTATCCGTATTTATGATAGTGAAGCCTTGTACGATATACTGTATGGGCGTGTGTGGCCAAAATAGCATATCCGAACCTTAAAGCAGGGGGTGGTGGTGGTGGTGGTGGGGGAATGGATAGCCCCTAGCTACTAGCTCATAAACACTCGCAAACATAATACTCTTATCCCTGCAGCTATATTAAACCTCGTTCCACACTAGAACATACCACCCACATCTCCCTCCACATAGGGAAGCACAAGGGCGATGGTTGGCTTACCGTGTCATTCGGCTGTAACTGACACATAAGCCTGGTGTTCGCATGCTGCTACGAGGCGAGAGCAGACATTCTTTTCCCAATGTCACGTCACACCAACAACGACGACTTGTATTATGCACTCAGTCTGCTGTAGATGTCACACCCAATTATTCTGAGGCAATAAATTCAGTCATCGTGCTGTTTTTTTTTTTTTTTTTACTTTACCTTGTAAGAAGATTCCTCCGTCTATATAGCAATGCTTTGTACATTTCGGGCTTTGTCGAGGCAGGAGGACGGATAGAAGAAAAAAAACTCCTTTTTAATGTCTGTTCTATAATTTAAACCTGACACTCATAATGCTGTTTTGTTCCTGCCCTGCCCAGTTTGTGGGTACATGTGTACGTGAGTAAGAGTGCTGGCTCACAACTGCATTCCTGCGCTGACAACGTTGTCATTCCGTCAATATCTGGCATACCGAAATCTCAGTGGATCAGACAGCTAAACTTTCCAGAAGCAGGTGCTACCAAAACTTCTGTAAGCTATCCGCCCTGAAACTGTGCCAGTTATGAAAATATCTCAATAACACTCACTCACACACACACACACACATATACACACTTACACACACTCATAATCTCATACACTCAGAGACTCTCTCTTGCTCTTGGCAGGCTGCCTGCTGGATTTCAACGTTCCCTTGTGCAGAAATGCCCCCTCCCTTTCCAGCATATCCTGCTTGGCTTGGCCAACAACTTTCCATGCAGCATGACACCAGATCGTTTTCTTCCCACACACTCCTGCCTGCCTGCTAGCATGGGGGGGGGGGGAGAAACATTGCCTTTTCTACCCGTACTATTACACCCAGATGTGCGCACAAACAAAGACAAGGGGAGGGGGGGGGGGATTCACATGTTCCCTGTACCCTTCGTCAGCAGTATGTTATTAACATTTCTCTTTGTTTGGGAACATGAGAGGAGGCGCGGACCACGTGTTTCGGGACTCAGTCCAGCACATTCTTCTGAGAAATAGTCAGTCTGTATGTGGCTGGATGTGGACAGGATGTTAGACACACCACATTTTTCATGGATAGCTTTGTTCCAAGTCTGGGTTTTGGAGAGCAACAAGGAATCGCAAACTGGGACTTTCTTATTATTTCCTCAAACGAAATCTGATTTAACCTTATGGTTGGTGTTTAAGCAATGTGTTCCAATGTGCTGGAGTACAAAATAAAACTGTACTGGTAACAACTGAACAAGATGAGGAATAGATGAAAAAAAGTAAAAAGTACTACAGTATTTAGCACAGTACGTCTATGAAGAGCAGAGAGAAAAGAGAGGAGGAGAGGGCGAAACTGAGATGCTGTTTGATCTTTTGGGAAACAGCAAGCACATTATTCACCGTGGCATGGTTACATAACACGGGTGATGACTGAGTTATGAGTCTGTGCTGCAAACTCAGTCAGTTTATCTATTATCCCTTTTTCCTCATCTCTTTTCTTCGTCTTCCTTTGTTTCTTCCTTCCTTTCTCAACCAATGTGTAATGTTGGAAGTACACAATGCTCAAATTGGAGGGCATGTTCTTCATGGCTAAGCAAGGAGAGGCTCATATTTGTACTGTATGTGGTTGCATGCCAGGAAAATCATCCAACTCTAATTGCTCCCAGATCGAAACTGTAGAAAACAGGCTATTTTTTTGTGGCGCCAACACGAAGGAGGCAAAAGAAATCTTCTTTTGCAAATGTGCAGAGACAGAGAACGTGTCAAGTCGAGACTTGTCGGAAACGCAGTTGACAACAATGCTCTGGGTTGGCAGCATTGAACTAAAGAACCAACTGTAATAAAGCCAAAAGACTGGCCGCAGCTGCATCTGCTTGGGTTCATGTCAAAACCTGACGTTCTCTCCTGTCTGCCTTTGTGCTGTGTGAAGAGAAGCCGCCTTTTTTCTTTATCACATCAGCTCATCAGCTGATCCCAATCCCTTCTCTCTCCTTCAGCAATGGCTGTCTTGCACACAAAAGCCTCTTCTGTCTGCCTAACATCTCCCCCCCTCTCCCCGTTCTCTCACTCCCTCACTCCCTTCTTTTTTTCTGTCGAGATCTGTTTTTGTGCTCTTTTGTTTTTGTTCCTCTTCGCCTCGTCTCGTTTTTCTCTCTCCCTCCCTTTCCCGCCGCTTACTGCTCGTTCCAGTTTTTTTTCCAGCACATTTGACAGCGATCCAGCACCTGAAAGAAAACATTCCGACGATCGCGAGCGCTAGCTGTCTCGTTTTTCACGTCGAGGACAAAAAAGGAATGCTCATTTCCATTTCACAGTAAGAAAGAAAGAAAGAAAGAAAGAAAGAAAGAAAGAAAGAAAAAAGAAGAGTGGGTGTAGAAAAAAAAAGACAGAGACTGTACTTTGTGATGATTTCATCCATCATGTGAATTGCAGCCTACTGCGATTCCTGCAGGCCCCTTTTTGACACTGCACGCTAAAAATAGAGCAGTGTGGCTCAGTGGCAGGACGAGAGGGCATTAATCATGCAAAAGAAGAATACATTCCTCTGGTTACTTCTCAATCAGCCTCCGCCCCCTGCTCTGGAAACCCTCAGTACTCCATGTGAAGGAAAGGAGGGGGTTAGGAAAGCGTTCTTAAGTCTGCCAGTCTGAGATTGCAAAAAGAGAAATCAATCAAACATCGGTCACACGTTTCACAGCAAACGGATCAAACCGTGCAGAGATGACCTTCATGAGCAAGGCCTGTTTCTCAGAAGTGAGCGTGTAAGTGGTGGAGAAGGCCGGAGGAAACAAGGTCCCTTCCCCGCCTGGGATAACAAGGATGCTGGGCTTCATCTGTGTCCTATTAAACTGAACATTTGGATCCCTGTGAGATCAAAGATGGAGCCTGTGGGGTCCGGACAAAGAGATAGATATGAAGGCTTCAATTGAGATCAGCTGTTGCACGCCTATTGCACTAGTGGTTCAGAGGAGAGAGAGAGAGAGAGAGGGAGAGAGAAAGATTGCACAGTTTTTGAAATATATATGAAGATGATTCCATAGACCTGCAGGGCATGAATGAACGTTGAATACAAACAGAAAATCCAGGCTTTCTTCTTGGAGGGGAAAGTCATCCTTTCAAATCGATAGTTAAAAGCTCTGGTTAGCGATAAGACACTATAATAAGACACAGGGGCATAAATGCATCGCTGACTTCAATGAACTGTCTTTTTTATAGTTGTAAATTTCCAAAGGCTATTTTTGCACATAAAGGACAAAAAGGTAATTCAAACCAGATGCAACTGTGTTTTAATTAAAGGTTTCTTTATAGGACAGTTTGGCCAAGGGCTCGACGTGACCAGGACTCTCAAGGAGGAACAATGGCACTAATGTTAGAAACCTCATGACTCCAACCAAAATAGTACCAACCATAAATCCTGTTCTGCATTCCTTTCTCTCTTTTTTTTTGGTTTTAGAAAAAGCCCTTGTCCTTGTTCCCAATCAGAAGTGACCTGCTTTTGCCTTTATGTTACAGCTTTCCATTAGCCTACTGCCTGTTGGAGAGAAAGCCAACAAAACAGAGAACTAAAGAAAGACTAATGACAGGGGACTGAAAATAGATAGTCACCTAAATAAGGTGTCATGTGGCGTTATATATAGAGCGCTCTGCTGCAAGTGAGAAAGCACAAAGTGAGAATGAAAAAATGAGAGCAAGAAATTCTCTTTCTTTACAGACTCATAGAATTAATGTCTTAATCAGTTGTGAATTATCATTTTAATCAGCCTCCAGCCCATCCCTCTGTCTCTTGCGTTCTTTCTCACCAAGCTGATTAAATCTACATTCATTCTCCATTCAAATGGAAAAAAAACTAACAAAACTCATATGATAGACATATCTACAGCCTTCCCGTTCCCACGCTCTTAATCTAATTTCTCCTCTGGCTCCACCTAACATGTCACCACAGAGCACCAACACACCTTTGGCCCAGAGGCCTTGGAATATTGCTGCAATTCTGTGTTTAATCTTAAAGCAGGATCAGGCTTTGTACAGTATATAAAATCTTTGCTTTTACTAAACAAAATTGTACCGAATGCCTATTCATCTTTTTCAGCTTAACCACATGCCTTAAGCTATTGCACATGGAGTTTGGACTTTTCCTCCCCTAAGTCATTTATATCACAGCCAGCTGCCTTTTGTTCAATGTCCAGAGGCTGTTCCGTGCATGGGCTGGAGCTGGTGTTCTCCCGAGTGATCAGCAAGGTCAAAAGTCGAGTGTTTGTGTCAATACGCCTTGTGTAAAATGGTTGAAAGGGCTGGACAATTGGGTTTCAAGACATCCAAATCTAATTAACTCACTCACTTCCCTTTCACTTACAATGAAATACCATTGTGTTCCTTGAAATAACATGAATTCGGGTTGTGTCAACTATTTAAAGACCCCATTCAAAGAACAAGAATTGATAACATTACAGAAATCCAGACGTTGTTTCTCTACAAATGTCTAAAGTTGAATGGATAATGGCTTAATGGGAAGATACCAATTCATGTAGAAAGTTCAGAAGACATGGCCAGTTACTGTACATAAAACATAATAACATGGAAGTTGTTTGATCAGAACAGCATTTCAGAATTTCCGGGGAGCTTCAGTTTCTTTTTCTATAAAAAATGGTCTAAAGTTTTAATGGGAAATTGCTCAGGTTCCATTGATCCATTTTTTAAACCAACATTATATCTAATTCATAAATCGACGTATCAAAAAATGTTAATCCTAAATCAGTTCTTAAATAATTACAAGCCATTTGCTTTTCAATGTCAGTAGCAATTCTTATTTTTTAACAACTTTAAACCACTTCCTGTTTTGTCTTGCCAATTTAAAACACAAATTTAATGAAAATTTTGAAAACAAACCAATGAAAAAAAATTGCTAGGCAGAAAAAGCACTCCAAGCAAAGAGTAAGAAAGTGGGATAGTTTGTGAGTTTGTTCTTGCCAAGGCTGACCATTTACAGAACCTTCACACTGCCAAACCACCACACCCATGGCGGCACAGAAAAGAGGCAGCCAGAGTGCAAAGGACCGCTCTGCTTTTGAAAAACACAAGAGATTGTGCAACAGTTGTCAAACAGAACCCACAGAAAGGCCTGTTACACATTAACAAATGAGGTCAAGAAGCAGTTCCTCTACCCCCCACCCCCCACCGCCCCCCTCCCACCCACATCTTCCCTTCTTGTCTCTCATACTATATCCTTTGGTCTGTGCTTCCTTCAACTCATTCCTCCCCCATGTAGCAGAAACTGAGGCTCGTGCTGGGTGGGATATTTCATTACAAAGCATACATTTTACACATCTAAAAAGGACCCCACAAGTCCCACTCACAGTATGATGGAAAGCCCTGCGCAACGTGCACCAAAAAACCTATCTTAAAAGCTTTTAAAAAAAAAAAGGCACTCATACAAAGAGTCGGAAAGGATGCAAGGGATTCACAATCTCTAAAATCAGGCTTCCTGAAATGGGAGTCTGTTTTCAAAGTTGCTACTAGAGAATAAGACTTGAAAATATTGGTGAGGGAAATTTCACACAGATAAAACAAAAATAGCCCATTTTCTTAAGTATGTGATTTATTTATTTTTTTCAGAAAATGATTAATTAGGGCTTTTATCCCAAAGACACCTCATAAGGGAATATAGGGAACTGAGCATGGAACTGTGTCAGTTTGGTGTGACGGAGAAAAAAAGACAACCAGCATAACCATGATTATATGGGCTGTTAGATGTATAACCAAAAAGAAAATTTTTAAGAAGATGTAACTTAACACTGGTTAATTATGCATTACTTTTTCCTCTGGACTTCTGTTTTATAAATTCCTCTATTTCAGATCTAAATTTGTTGTTCATTCATTGGCTTGAACTAGGATTTATATCCACTTCAAACTGATTTATTGTTTTGCAAAGTAAAAGTCTTTGCTTCAGAGAAAGAAAACACTCTGCTTTTTGACAGTAGCGGACAAATAAAGGGCAATTCCTTGGCATGGTTTCCCCCATGTCTACTAACTGACGTGGCACCTCCATATTCCCTCTTGTGTTTACCCATGCAACAGGTAACCAGGCAACGGAGGCCCCCTTTTACGACAAACACACACCAGCCTGGCGAGGGTGTGATCTCTATATTTGGTGCGACATAAAAACCTTTCCTCCAGATAAAGGCTTCCAGTCAACAGGACGCATGTTCCTTTCTTGGTGCTGCCGTGTCTGTGATTGATGGCAGGAGGGCTTTGCCTGTTTTCTGTCTAATTATAGTCAGTGCAACTGCTGGATATGTCTGCCCTCCCTCCGTTTTCTTCTACCCCCACCCTCTCCCTGTCTCCCATTCCTCCCTCGCTACCTTTTACATTCTCTGCTTTCTTTTTTCCCCCTGGAATAGCAAAGGCTCTGGAATGTGAGCTGGGCTGTTTGCCCCACACCACCCCCCTGCTCACTACTCCTTTTTACCCCCTCCTGTCTGTGTGCATGCGTGCATATATGTGTGTGTGTGTGTGTGTCTGTGTGTGCTACTGCATAAAGCACAGACAGTAAGACCCTTACAGGATTTCCACAGATCCCCAAGGCAGACTAGCTTAAAACTGCTGACGTGGCGAACACACATCTCTGGCTTGTCCAGGCCATGCAGGCCCACGCGTACTTGTTGACCTTCAGAGTTGTGTTTGAATCTGTAACGTCCAATGGGTGCAGTTTGCTTTAAACCCAAAGAGAAACAGTCAGTCAGACCACATCCACACGCTTAACAGAAAAATGTCTGAAGCACATATCAGGGCTTACACATAGTCTAGAACAAACGAAGTCCACTTTCAACAACGGGACATGTCTTTAAATATTTTTAAACTCATGTACATGCACATTACATTATGCACATTACTAACATATACCCACTTTAATATAGCCCTTAAGGGTACACAATTTTCACATTTATTTCACCTTTATCTAGAAACCCTTACCTGGAATCAGTGATGGAGCGTACATTTATAACTTTAATACTAATTGCAGGTTTTTGTACATGACATATGTAGGTGTGTTTTACACATATTAAAGTGTACAATACCAGTCACAAGGAAAGGTACAGGTACTAATAAAGGTACTATTTTTTCCTAACATTAAATAATGCATAAAAACTTTGATTTTATTACCTGACAATTAAATTTGAATGGGTATGATATCATTTTGGTGTTGCAATATATATATATATATATATATATATATATTACTGTAAAGACTAATCACAATCTAATTAATATGTACATAATAGTATATTGTACGTATTACAGCAGTACTTAAAATTGTAAATCTGCATTGTTATAAAAGCAGGGCGCTCGGATATTGACTGAACCTTAATGATTCTTGCGGGAGCACAGAGAGGAAGAGTCGCAGCCTATAAATCATCAAAACCGAAAAAAAAAAACTGCGCGCGCCAAACAACGTGTCTCGTTCGTGTACAAGCACAGCCTTTTCACCCCTTTAAATTTTCTTTATATATATATATATTTTTTATATATATATATATATATATTTAGACTCGACACTAAACGCATAGGGGTGGGACGGCTGTGTAAACAAAACCCTTCGCGTCGAGTTTCGGTGTGGTGACGGAACAACGTAAACAGGTCTGACAACAACACACACGAGAGCGACCGCGCGTGCGCACACGTCACCACAGGGTCCACTCACATCGCGCGCGGTGCATGTCGGGAAGCGACAGTTCGAGCGGCGGCCATGTTTACTGGAATAAAGAAATTGAAAATATTGTAAAATATTATAGTTTAAAATTTTTCTTATAGGCAAAATGTGTGTTATACGGATGAATTTGGAGTACAGCATGGGGTTTAAATGATTTTAAAAGTCCAATTATTCAGATTTTTCTTTTTAATTTAACACGACAAAATTTGAATATATTTGATATATCTCAAGTCTGTTTACTTCTAAGTATTATGAGTGTAATGTGTTATTATTATAATATAAATAATAGACAAGCTTTAGAAATACTGAAAATATGATATGGAATTTGTCATTATAAGTATTGATATAAAATTATTATTTTTAAGTGTTGTGATAGCAATAAAAATGTTTTCGGTAAAAAACAAGAAGGTAGTTACCGGGCTGGGTTATATAAGGGTTAAGCGCTGTCTTATTCCACTGAATGGCAAGCGCATGTGAATTCTGGGTGGAACAGAGGCTTCCATTCACTTCAGTAAGCTTAGTGTGTGCAATCAGCCTTAACAGTAGCAGGCATGTTGGCCTCCAAGGAGCCCCAGACTGAGGAACAGGAGGACGGTGACTCAGGAATTCCAAAGCAGGGGGGCGAAAACCACGTGGTCAGGGAACATTTCATTAGGCTTAAACTAAGGTGCGGGGCTGACTCTTCGAATGTGCAGCTAAAAGCGCTCAAAGGGCAAATAACTGGTCCGGACTTGGTCAAGAAGCATCTTCAGTTGTTGCCCCTCATTTACAGCAGGAGTCTCCAGGCTTCTATGGACAAACTATAAACTTGAACGTTAAAGTGATGAATTGATTAAGAAGTTAAAACAAAAATCTCCAATTACTACTGCGTGTCATAGTTGACGTGTGTAAGATATGGAAGTGTTGGTGGGGAACACAGGTTTGGCTTTCCGAAAAAGGCCAAACGAACGAGTGTTTACGAGCCCAGAACATATGGCAAGTGGGAGTAAAAATAGACATCTAGAGGGTCGGATTGCATGCCGCATTAAGGTACTCAATACAAGAGTTTAAAAAAGATTTAAAGAACAATTAACAATGAGATGACACAGTCTAAAATTTTTACCAATTCAGATATTTTTGGAAATTACTTAGTTAATATTCCTCGTATTAAATCGCCTGATGCCATACATATAGCACAGAATAACACATTCTCCCTTTGTTTCATCGGCTCTTCTCTCTCTCTCTCATCCCCACCCCCCCACCCCCACCCCCCTCTGAGGCCCATTTTCGTGCACAGGTTGTTGCATCATCCCTCTACAGTGTGATTCACAGGAGGGTGAGACTGCCTCAAAAATAATGGACAAGAAGCAGAGCATGGACACTTTAGGCTGTTATTACAAGGTCAAAAATTGTATTTGGCAATTTTAAACAAGTGCATACAAGTACAGCTAGAAGCATTTCAGTTTGCCAAGTGCTCATAGAGTAGTTTTAGTCACATTCTATGTTTAACATGGACTGCCACCAGTTCTAATAGTACACTGATAATTGGCGTTGAACAACAACTGAAAAAGGGGGGGTGAAAGTAGTCTGTTAGAATGTGTACATACCTTTTCATCTTCAAAAAATATAGAAACAATGTATTCAAAAAGGGAAAATCAAAAAAATTTATACAGCCATGTTTATGAAGTGTACACTTCCCTTGAGTCCATATGTACATGTCCGATAATTTTTGTATGGATGGTATGAATGTGATTTATTTATAGTCATCTGAAATCATGTGTGTTTATGTCATTTGTTGGTTTTGAATGTTTTGCAAGAAAAAAACAAACGTAACAAAAAAAAAGAGGAAAACAATAGTGTGGAAAAAATCAAGGGTCTCTCTCCTTTTTTACTTTCACGTCCCCAGCCAAGATGGTAGCTATTTCCCCCTGCATGAATGCCCAGGGCACGTTGGAGCCCACCAGTGGGCATTTCTCACCGCTGGGGCAGTACACTTCGCCTGTGGCACCCTGCTGTTTGATGCTCTCGCGTGAGCAGGGGAAGCAGAACTTGTGTGAGGGCACTGATGGGCACTGCACGAAATGCGTGTCCTCAAGCCGCTCGTGACACAAGGTGCAGCATAGGGGAACGCTGCCAGGAGGCACCGACGAGTCCGGAATGCTCTGTGGGTGACCACTCTGAGGGTCTACCACACCTGGGACATGGCTGGGACCTGTGCCTGCAGCAGCTGTGCTCGCCACCCCTGCGCTCATCACGTCCCTTTGGGTGAGCCGCCGCTGGCCGGCTGATGTGGGAGAGAGCGGGCTGCCGCTGTTTCTCCTTGCTGTAGTGGAGTGCACCTGGTTGGCATCTTTGGGTGAGCCGGTGCCCGCGCTGCCAGCATTGTCCGCTGCCTGGATGAGGGCAGCCATAGGTGATTGACCGTTCTGCACAGCTAAAGCAGCCTCGGGTGGCGTGGTGCGTGGGTGTGGAGAGATGGTGGAAGGAGGTCCGGTGGTGTAGCCTGGGAGAGCTGCAGCAGGCAGCTTTGGCACTTCAGGAGGGCAGGAAGACCAAGGCAACCCGTCGCCATTCAGTTTACTGCCTGTGCCCTCACCGTCAGGCTCCGGGGAGGCTTTCCTCTTCATGCTGCGAGGTGGCTTGCCTGTAAAGGGAGGGGGAGGATTGGAAGGGTTGGGGTGGGGAAGTGGTTTAAACAGTTAGAAAGAAAGGAAACAGACATTAAGCATAAAAAATCGAGTTCTTTCATTCTTGAAAAACTCTTAGCATGACCTGTTGTTGGCACTGTTCGACGATTTCTTTGACGCACAAAAACAACCATGCCATATAAAGGCAGTGAGAAAAATGTGCACGTTTAACTTCTAATTTAGAAATAATTTCCAAGCAATTCTTTTAACACGAATTTTAACACAAAGGGTAAAAATTAAATTTTTTAAAGTTCAGAAGAAACTTAATTTACTACTTTAAAACAAACTTGCTTAATATTGAGTGAAAACCCCTGAAGTGTCTAAGTGCAAAACGTCAAACAATGCCTATATTCGTACCTGGTTTTGAGGAGGCATTAATGTCGTATCCCATCCGGTGCGGCATGGGCGCGTGATCTTTCTTCAACCTGCCGTCCATAGAGTGCAGGGCCATGAGGTCGCGCACGGTTTTGCCTTTGCTCATCCAATCGTCGCGCTTGTGACTCTCGCCCAGGTCAGACAGGCTGTCCGGTCGGTGTTTGTCCTTCGCGTCATCCGACCGCTTCCCTCCGTGCTCGACCGTTAATGCGCCCGGGATGCCCATGGGAGGTGGCCGGCCGTTCACTGGCAAACCACCCCCATTAACGTTCACCAAAGGCACGAGGCTCGGCGGGACCGCGCTCGACCTGCGAGGATTGGGGCTCTGGCGGTTCAGCTCCGGCGGATCGTCGGGTTTGGGGAATCCGTTCGGAACCGGGAGGCCGTTTGCCTGCCTGGCGCTGGACTGATACTCGGGCCCGAGGCGCGGAGGTCTGTCCGAGGAGAGTGAGTAGCGGTCCATTGACTGAGGCGGCGGCGCACGCGAGCCACCTTCTCCAGCCGCGTGGTTGACGGACTGAATGTCCTTGGCCGACTTGCCTGCTCCAGGCGACCTGCCTTCCTGGAAGCCGTGAGCCCTCTTGAGCTGCCGCGCGGTCTCGATCACGAACTCGATGCGATCAGCTCCCTCGTAGTTTACGCACCCCCTGCACACCGGCTCCGTGAAATCCCAAATCATCGCCCACGGCATGCGGGGCAAGTCGCACAGATAGCACGACTGCCTGCGCGAGGCACCGACCGCCGCGGAGGACATGGCTTTGGGGAAGGAAGAAGAAAACAACGAATATGACTAATTCTCCAAACGCCCGTCTGTTGTGTTTTATTAATTTCTGTTCAGGGAGAAAAAGCAGGGGGAAAAAAGTAGTAGCTTTCCGCACCAGTCCGTCGGCGACAAAAACAGCGAAGTTTACACTCCGAAGTTCATGGCAGTGCGTGCTTTACTACCGCGCGCCTCTATCTAGCTTGCGCACTACTACTCAGCCAGCCAGTTCTGTGTGGCGCGATGACGTCACTAAAGTTCAGCTTCCAGCGTTTCAGCTCCGATTCTATTTACTTCGATTCTTCGACAACCTCCTTGTGCGCATGCGCCACGCTTTCCCCCTCGCCCTCGGCGCTCCAGCTGGGCTGTTGGATCTGAAACCACATTTTTTCAACGTCTAGATGTGTTTTCTCAGTACTATTTGCCTTCTTACTTCTGTTGGTTTACAGAAACGTAATATTTACGCTGCGCACAGGTAGTTGGGGCTGGTATATTTTATATCTGGTATTATTAAAAAAAAAATATATATAAAAATAAATGTGAATACGAAAATGATGTACAAACTCTAATGTGAATAACTTAGTTTCATGTAGAAAAAGTATTCTAAATTTGCACTTTGTACTTACTGTAGATCCTACAGTCTTTTTTGTATAATATTGTCAAAAGCATTCTACACAAATCTGCGCACTGTTACGCAATGCACACCTCTTGGCTTGAATCGTGCAAACGCCAGCGCGGTTAAAACCTGACCCGTAAGCCAAAATATTGCCCGGAGCGCCAGCCCATAATAATTCCGCATTCCGGTCGCCCTGGCAACGCAACGTCACGCGGGTGACTGACTTTATGTCTGAGATGCAGTGCACGTTTAAAGCGTGGTAGTATTTTAACCCTTTACTCTAATAATATATCTACACGCTGTTAGATCATTTACACCGCCCTGCACCTAAAAGCAATGTGTAATTTCTGATTCATTCTGGTTTTTAGTATTAAACTTCCCCTTCCCCTTCCTCTATTTTATTTTTTTATTTTTTGCATGGGGGTGAATTCCGCGTTGCCAGATTGATTTTATTTGTTCTTTTACCATCCTGATCTGTGCATCTGACAATGTTACTTCTAACTATCTCATTTAATATCGTGTTTAAAAATATACTGTGTATTTAACTGGAACCTGGCAACCGCAAGAACATGTGACAGCCAACGTAATGTATTTAGTTTGAGGGAAGTGGACTTTGTTCAGACTTGAAGCTGATCAGTTTGACTCATGTAGACCAAGCCCATGTGATTCAGCAAAGCTGCCACTGGCTCGCATTCAGCTTTAACACAAAATGGAAAGCCCCATGTCAAAGACAAGTCTTACCATGTGCGCTTCCTTATTGTTGTTTTTATGAGCACCCAGGCGTGAGTCACAGCTCTAACCAGCCCCAGACATAGTGTTAATAGGATCAGATAGTCAGGCTGAGCCATAAATCATTCAGTTTGTAGAATCACTTTGATTTCATTGAAGGCCCATTAACTGTCATTAAAATAAAATTAATTTAGAGGTATGATGAAGCAAATGACTCTATTACTTGTCAAAAAGCTTTCCCTTTTAACTCTTTAGCTGACGAAGAAGCAAACACTATTTTAAGTATAAAGCTATATACTAGGCCCTCAATTTTACACAAATATTAAGTTGGCTGTTTTAAAATTTTGACCGTTTTTAACACTGGTCTTTATTCCTAGAATTCTACTAACAGTTACCTAGACAACTAAGGAAGCTAGCTCTGTTGAATTCACAATCACATCCTTATATATATCCGTATATATATTTATCTAGGCTATAGTTACATAAGGCTTATATACAGTACATACCCCCCCCCCCACCACCATTTTCTCTCAATTTGCTTATTTTCCAAATTACCCATATCTAAATGCTAGCCTCAGAAATGGCGAACGGTTTCTTGAATACATACATGTAAGCACATATCATTGAACTACTGTGGCATCATTTGAAATTTTAATTCACAATCTACCAATATTGCACATCTGTACAGCCTATTTAATATTTATACTTTAATGTATTTTTTTAAATGCCATTGCCAAATAAAATTTTTTATGAAATTTGAATAAACACAATTGTAATCACCATTGGTCTCCACAGCCCCTAGTTAGACTACAGAGATTCCTAGGTGGATGGATGGATGGTTTCTTATCTTTAGCTGGATCGCATTAGAGAGAGAACTTTCTCGTCACTTTAAAACGAAGTAAAACTACAACAGTCGCTAACTAGCAACGTTGTCATTTTTGTAATTAATCTCCACACACTTGACATGTCATGAACAGATTAATAAAAAAAAAAATTCTTATATGATTAATCAAGGTAACCTATTTTTTTTTTTTTTAGTTTTTTTGGCACCCAATTAGGTTCAAATAGTAACCGACTAGCAACGCTGTAAAAATTAGAATATTTTGCACATTCATTAAACAGTGAATAATGATGATGGACCATCTTCCAACTTAACCAATTAAGTTCACATTATATATATATATATATATAAGCCAACGCTCCAAAAAATTTTTGGAGCGTTGGCTAGAAAAATATGTTTTACCTGTAATCTGTTGCAAAATGTTTTGTTGTAATCTGTAAAAATGCTGATGTTCTTGCAGCTTGTTCTTGCTGTTACCTTTTATAAAAGACTAGGCCAAATGATAAGTAAACAGTAAATTGTTAGCCACAGTCTTAGCTAGGTTATTCTCCGTATATGCTTTTCACGTGTGTTTGTTTGCCTTTTCATTTGCAAGCTACACCTGAAAGCTCAAACAGCACTTATGACTTCATTCGAATGAGGAAGTGAGATATTACAGTTTTGGATATCATCAAACAGCTCACCGCCAGCTTTTTCTTTGTCACCACAGAGCAGTGTTTAGTGTTCTCCAGACCTCAAACATTTCAACATAATACAATTAATTTTAAAATTACAGTATTATCTGACGTTGAAATTGAATTTATACTAGATACTACACCATATATAAGAGCTCTGTTATCTATTGTCTCGTCAACTTTTGGTGTTTTATGAGGCATAGCAGATGTCACATTGCCATTAGTCAGTAATTCGGATCAGATCTGCTTCTTACATAAGCATTTTCGCTGCTCTCATTTCAGCCCCAGCTGACTAAACGAAGCTGCAGCTCTCTGTAGAGTAGAATTACGACATGCAGTTCACTTCCGCCTCAAATGCACTAGTCAGCAACGACACACACACACACACACACGGCCACGTCGCTGAACAGCGTGTTCCGTTTCTGTACAGCCACGGGCAAAACAGTCAAATAAAGCGACAGACTACATGCTTTGCATATTGTACAAAGTAGACTCTGCTCATGGCCGGCATTTTGTGGTGAATGGCAAGAACTGTTTTTCTGAGAAACAAATATACGTTACAAAGATTTAAAAAGGAAGGCTTTATTATCATTTGTAAGTAAATGCTATGGAAATGAGAAAAAATATGTGAGAGAAAATAATATTATACCAATATAATATAATATATAATATATAATAATAATAATATAGTTCCACTGTGGTAGATAATGTTATTATAAGAGAACAGTTTAAATGGATCCTTTAAAAATAATAATCATTAAATGAAACAAGATAAATTGTACAGCAGCAGCAAAAATAAGAATACAAATGTTGAATAAGAGAGAAAATATAAGATTTTCATCTTATATCACAGCGATTTATATTTTTTTAATGAACAACAAAATTTTTTGTGAATTGTCCATGAAAAAATTCAGTTCCAGTTATGACTTACATTATAGCAGCTGTAAACAGGCATTACCTCACTAGTTTGTCATGTTACCAGAAAACCAGGAACTAAAAACATATTAAGTGTTATGAAGTGTTGACACTGAAGACTCCTTCCATAAACATTAATAAACGTCTCTCTTTATTTAAAATACAGCCAACACTCCTGGGAGAACTGATGTTAGGAGGCATTGATTAACACTTCTGACCAATCATATTATATTATATTATATTATAGCATCGCAAAGCATAGCATAGCATATTAGATCGCATGGTGGTGTAGGCACCTTGTCTTCAGGGTGCGGCGCGCCTTGTGCCTGGGATAGTGGGACCAGCCTTCCGCAACCCTGTACAGGTTAAGCTGTAAAGTGCATGAGTGAGTGAATAGATTATATTATATTGTGTTATTATAATATAATATAATAATATAATAACATATGATTATAATATGTTATATTATGATGGCCCAGTGGCTTCATGGATAGTTTCCTTAAACTTAAACTGGTCCTGTGTGCGTGAAGTTTGCGTGTTTCCTCATACAGTACAAATAGGTGCAGTGTACACAGCAAATTCCCCAACGTTGAATTAACACGTAGAATGTTGAATTAACACCCAGCAGTGTTTATATGAGTCCGGTTGGACTCAAAGTAGCTCTGAAAGTCTAAAATCAACACTGGGAATTTTACCGAGTAGGTTGATTGCCATTTCCAAATTGTCTGTTGTGTGTAATTGTGTGTGTGATTGTGTATGTGTGTGTGCCTTGTGATGGGTTCGCACCCCATGCAGAGTGTACTCTGCCTTGTGCCCTGCCAGGCTCCCCATGACCTTATACAGGATAAGTATTATATTATATTATATTATATTATATTATATTATATTATATTATATTATATTATATTATATTATATTATAGTATATTGTAGTATATTGTAGTATATTGTAGTATATTATGAGACATAATTTTCTGACACTAATTTGCAAATATATAATAATAACATCATATTGAATCATCTTTTATTGCATACTTCTCATACTTGTGTATGCCTTAACTTCATTACTGTTTACCGTCTACTGTCTCTTACTGTGTTATTCAATGCTGCTGCAGAACTGTAATTTCCCTCAGGGTTAATAAGGATTTATCTTATCTCTTTTATATTATCCTATCTTATTGTTCAGTCTTATGTATATTAGTTCATTACAGTATTTAAAGAACATCTCCGCTTACACCCACGTTTCCGCCTAGTAAAGTCCTTTGAGTGCCCTATTGGCATGCCAGTGAGCCTACAAGGGTAAACCCCCAGTCAGATGGTTAGATAAGCCTGCTCAGTAGTGTGGGGACATCCCTAACCCATAAGAGATTTGTTTTGAGTAAACGTACCACCATCATCATCTGTCATCCTCAGTATAATGCATTGACATGGAAGCTGTTGTTCTATTTATGACAATTTTTTCGCTCTATTGGGCTAAACTTTGACGTCACGAACCATGTTGATCAGACTGCACAGACAGATTTAAGTACAAGCCTGTCTTGTAGATAGGATGGGATTAAGAGAGCTCAGATGAGGTATTATTCCCTTTGCCAAAGGGCAGAATAAAGGGAGAAGTTGATAATAATCCTGATCTACAGGTTAAAAGGTTGTTTTTATTTTTTTTTCCGTTCAAGTAGCACGATTGTCATAGTAATGGTAAGGACTTATGATTGGTATTCTGGAACAGGGCAGCTAAAATGGCCATCTTTTCAACTGGAATGAAAACAATGTGCTAAAGAGTTTTGCAACCACAAAGGAAAAGCAGTGCAGTTGTTTGAATGAACACTTTATTCAAAGCTCCACACTTTACCATGCGTCAGCCCCACAGGAGACTTCCTGGAATTGTTGGCCAGACAAACATTATGCACACACGGCCTGACAGGCGGCCCGTCTATCTGGCTTAGCTGATTCACATGGGAGGAAGTCCACCACTGGGTAGGGTGGGGTGGTAATGTTGGTAGGAAATGGTCAGGTGATCACCAGGCAGTCTGTCTATAACTGCATCCAAGTATGAATGGAGACCTAACACATTGATTAGTTTAATACCAGCCACATCCACATGCTGTTTACTCCACTATTGTTCTCCGTATGTTTACAGGATGGTAGTGCAGCACCACATTGCTTCACCGCGCTGCCTGCTCACACATGTATCGCTTTTAAAGACCACGTTCTGAGGCTTTCTTTAAGAGCCTTCCTGGAATAAGATGCAATCTCTGAAATGAGTAATCTGATCTAAGCAGGCGCAAGCGTGGGACTACAGGAAGTATGTACAGCGCCTGCACTGTTTCACTCTTTCGCTTTACCAGACTTGGGACAACTCATGCTGCTTTTCTTTAATAATTGAACAAATAGCTTTGTAGTGGAAGCCTTTGAAGTGTTAAAGCCATTTAATTTTTAATGACATATCTTTAATTAAGAATTCTGGACATGACACAAAGCTTTGATGTTCCAGAGACTGAAAATCACCGCGCAAAGTTGTCTGCTGTCAATGACTTAGCAGCAGAATGTCAAGATATAAGCGCATCCATGACATGATGTAATTTTTTTTCATTTTGTATTACAAAACTAATCAAGCAAAGCTACACATACACACTGCGCGCTCTCTAGTGAGCTACCCGGGGTCATGCGGACCTGAGCATAAACACATTGAAGAGCTAAGAACGAATCGAGACACAGATATGAGTGATGTAATCTTTCGGAGAGCCCTTCTTGCCCAGCATGAGTCACTTTTCTCATCGGCCTACTCCTTCCACCGGAAAGCGTCGCTATGGCAACCACAGCCTTATCAGGATAGCCTGTGTGACTAACCGCTTCCTGTTTACAACATTATGATTGCTTTCCGCGTTCAGCTCTGCAGACCCACAGCAAACTAGCACGCACACATACACACACAAGGCGTGCACACACACACACACACTCATTCTAGTGTGTCAGGCAACCAACAAGGCCAGGGGTCTTTTTCACAGAGGATGAAAAACAAAGTGCAATGTCCTGCTACATACTTAACCGTATACAGCCCTTCTCTCGCTAATGGACCTGGTTTTATTGACTCTATCAAAGCAGAATCTACAGGCCAGTGTGTGATTTAAGGTGATTGGAAAGCATGCGCCACATTTCAGCCTGGCTGGCTCCAGCCGCTGAGTGGGCAAGCACTAAATCGCAGCGTCACCTCCACTCTAGGGCGCTGAAGGACAGAACCGAGTGAAATACTCCTCTCCTAGGGAGGAGCGCAGGGAGAATATATGACTATTGGCAGATTACGACACCCCGTAAACAGATCAATGCAGAGAAGAAATGGATGTCGATCCAAACGGGAGGATTTGGTTTGCAAGAAGAAACCTGTGTAGCCAGAGCTGTGTTTCTGTTCATTGTGATGCATGCGACAATGTGGTGGTATCGAGCTGCACTAATCAACAAAAGGTAGGACTGCCACTGAGCCAGACCCTTCAACCTCAAATGTACCTCGCTTGGATTGGATTTACGGATTGGTCTATACACTGTACGGATTGCAACCATGCAAGATGCTACTCGACAGAACTATAAAGGGGATCTTTTGAATATTATCTTGTGAGAATAAGAGAGACTTTATATATATTTATATATAAAATTGGCAACAAGAAGGTTCTCCTTTTATTAGGGGCAAAAATGAGTCTAGCATTTTTCAAAACAGTGGCTTCAAAATAAGCCTAGAAGAGGCACACCCAAAAGTCTGGAATAGGCACTCCCAAAGACAACCCCCCACACACACACACACAAACACAGCATTTAGAAGATGAAAAGAGCCAGATATAAAATGGTGCACTTTGTGGGGGAACGAGTGTTGAATAGCTTTCCACTCGAGACTGAAGAGGAGGAGGTGATGTCACATAAAATATCTCTCTCCCTCTCCCTCTCTCTTTCTCTCCTCAATCCTCTTTGCAGGCCTGGAAAGGAGAGCGGCAGCCTGCCAAGGCAAAGGCTGCTGGGAAAGGGTGGACGCTGCCAAGCGGGGCCTCAGTCGCCGGCGTCAGAAGCACACATCTTTGTTCTCTGAGACCTGGTGTTCTGCCACGGGCCTCATTTCAGCCTCCGCATTATGGCTGCCCTGGACATCGGCCAGACTACTGAGAGCTCGCTACCTCTCCCACTTTTCTGCTCTCTCTGTTTTTCCATCCCTCTCTTTCCTTCTTTTCCTCTCTCTCTCTCTCTCTCCCTCTCCAGCTCTCCCTTATTCATCAGCCCATTTACGGCTCGCTGCCAAACATTCTGCTGTTGCCATGGCAGCCTGGAGAGCGGAACGTTGGAGAAGTGCCGCAAAAACAAGTCTTTCCTGGATCCAGATGTGCCACATCTGCAGGCTCTGGAAAGAGCAGACAGCAATAGCTAGGCAAAAACAAAAGACAAAACAAACCCCCCCAACACACAATATGTTGCAAAATCCTCATGGCCCAAATGAGAAAATAACAGGAAAGAATATTGTGGGTTTGTTTGGGAAGACTACACTACACACTGTAGTGGGTTTTGCCTTGAGCATCACTTTTATTCTAGGATTGCGAGGAGGCTGATTCCAGATTTGTTTGGAAGAAAGCTAGCATGAAATGTAGCAATTTCCTAAGGTAAAAGCTGTCCTATCCATCATTTGGGCCAAACCTGATATACAGAGCTGTGCAAAAGCTTTGAGCCACCCCTCAGCAGCAAACTCATTTCCCCTCTCATCTGTTCCAACCACTCAGCATTCAGCATCACTACTATACTAATCACCTGATCATCTTGCATCATGACCTGTTTCTCACTTGTTTATGCCTTTAATTAGATGGTTTTTATGCTTGAATGAATTATTGATCACTGGGGCTGTGTGGCTTAACAAACAAAAAACATTGCTCTAAAATGGCTCAGGTCCAGACTGAAAATAAGAGCAGAAAACTTACCAAATGTCCATCAGTAATCCCCAAACCTACGTTAAAAATACAAGAATGTCTGGGTCTTTGGTAGCAAAATATGAAGAAATGACGGGTGGCACAGTACTGTATTTCTCTCTATAACAAACATCACTCCATCCATGTCAGTAAATTGTCTAAAGGGTTTTGTATTCGAAGTCGATTTCCTGTTTAAATGCTGACCAGTCAGACAGGAGCAGCTGTTAATCCTATTGAATGAAATACAGCTATAGTAAGTAGTAAGCCTTTTTTTCCGTTTTACAAATGCCTTTTAAAAAAAAACAGAAATATTAAAATGAGGGAAAAGTGAAACCGATGCTTACTTTGGATTTAAATGATTCTGACACATAACAATTTCCCCCCTGACACATAACGCTTTCTCAACTGCAAGCTTAGAGCTTCTGGGAGCAAAATGGTAAAGTCATCAATGAAACCTCAGCTGAACTCCCCCCCCCTCCTCTCCCCTCCACTTTTCTTTCTCTTTATCTCTCATCCCTCAACTACTCGTCTTTGCTCTTGATTATTTCCCTTGTAGAGTCCCTGCCATCTCAGCTGCTCATGTAACTACAGGTAAATGACATGAGCAGTTTTCACATGGCCTCCAAAAATAACACAGGCGTGGCAATGCTCTCTGTGACGTAACTAAGCCCGAGAGCAAACCCTGGCAAATAATGACAGCTTATGTAACGTCCAGACAGCCCCATGTCTCTCTCTCTCTCTCTCTGTCTCCCTCTGACATCAAATGCTGCCATGACATACTTTATTGTCCCTTACTGCTTGTTAGGAGGATGGACTGTTCAGCAGGATGGCACTTCTCCTTGGAAAACAGCAAGAGGCTTAGAGAACTAATCTGACTTACTTACATTATTACTTTAATCTGTCCTTCATGGCAACGTCACACGAAACTCGAGACGGAAGACGTTCCAGTAGTACATTTAATATTATGTTAATTGTCTGTCCTGCCTATCCTGGTGGTTGTTTTCCATACCATCACTACTGTATAACAGATGGAAGGATTCTTACCATGTTCTGTCTTTCATCACACAGATATACTATCACTCCTGATTGTTTTGCAACATCAGCTAATTACTGGAAGGGTTTGACTCGTATTATGTCATAGCTATTCGCAAACAATTATAACATTTATCCATTTATAGTTGCATTCAGTGTTATGGAATGTTCAAGAAGCAATCTAACATGAGCTATAAATAGGCTTTTCCTGTTTAGAAGTAAAAATGTAGCTTGTCATGTTGTCGAGAAATACAGGCCTGTTAAATAAAGTCTCCTGATAACGACATTGTGCATGCCGAGTTACAGGGTATATACAGTACTGTGCAGCAGTCTCGTACCACCCATCATTTTTTTTCATATTTTGCCTCCAAAGATCCACATTTTCTTGTAATATTTTTTTCAATAATCTTCCAGACTTCCTGAATGTCTATTTAGGCTGTGATTTTTGGCAAGTTTTCAGCTCTCATTTACATTCCAGTCCCTGTACCTAAGCAGTTTCTGAGAAATGTTTTTTGTTTGCTAAGCCACATAATGACCCATGAATCATTCAAGCACAAAAAAGCATCTAAATTAATGAGGCGTGAACCTGTGAGAAAATTTCTCCGATGAAAGTGACAGATGCTCAGGCTAGTAATCAGTATATTGCCGAGTGGTTGGAACAGACAAGAGGGGAAATGAGGTTGCAGCTGAGGTGTACATACTGTACACAAGCAGTTTTTAAGTTGTACCTTTAGGCACTTTGCTGCCTGACGTGGTAAAACATTTATTCCAATTTCCTTTATTTAATCGACATGATTTTATTTTATTTAATGTAACACAAAGAAATGTAAGTTGGCTTGAGACATTTGCACAGTACTGTATGTAATATAATCCTCTGTATAAGTGGCAAATTGCAGTATATTATTTTTTTAGATACAGGGTCCTGGAAGACATTATTTTTTCTGACACACATTTCTCTTTTGACAAAAATCGGATCTGCGATGTTCGGAAAAATCCAAACACAAGCTCCTTTTGAAACTTGTCCTTTTTTTTATTATTTTAGGTTGAAGTTTCTATTTGCCTGTCTTTCTCTATGTGGTTCAGATGACATTCTTGTAAAAACAAGCCCCCCCCTTTACGAGTACTCGTGTTAAGAAAACCTCTGCGATACATCACTCATGAATCAAGTTCTCGTTTCCAAGCATCTGGAGCTGTTCCCTGGCTTGCTCTCACTCCTGTCACTGGGCCCAGACGAAGCTCCGCCTGCGATGCCGTACGACGTGACCGCAGCAATTTCCCCAGCTCTTTATCAGGTCTGACACTGATAACAGATGGAAAGATTCTTACCATGTTCTGTCTTTCAGCGCACAGATATTTGCATGTATTATCGTTAGATCATCTGCATCCCCTCTTCCTTTAGGCAGTATGAATAGATCTCGCTTTAAGGGTTTCAGCATTGAAACTGAACGTGACCTGAGCAGGAGCTAATCGGATCCTGGTTTATTACTCATGGAAGAATGCAATGGGGACTTAATGATAGTAGCAATCTGCATTTTTTCCTTTCATGATTGCTTGCTTACTAGATGTCAACGGCGTAGCTTGCTAACATGTTAGAGTTCTCGAAGGACAACAGCTGGCAGTGAGTAGGTCTCAAGGTGCTTCTACAGGAGAGCTCAGGTTGTGGCGTACTGGACGGCTGAGTGGCAGCCTGTGAGAAAGGAGACCTGGATGAGCCGAGCAGAAAGCCAGTTGGGCCTGTCAGTCTGACGGCTTCTTCTTCAGCACTAGCCACCTGGTCGTGTCAGTGCCATCTAACCCTGAGTTAAATGGGATCTGCTTTATGTGCTAAAGCTCTGCGTATAGCTCCAAAGTCCAACTGGTGTCTTTAGTTGATCATTTATCATAAGCCTTAACCCAGGGTGATACCTACAGTATAATATATCTCTCTTTGCTCATCATCAGCTCTTTGGTTCCAAGGTTTTAAGGTTTCATGGAATGCCATACAAACATACAATTGACTAATATTGAATCAATTATTTTCATTATTTTATATTACATTATTATTATTATGGTCCTGATTTTTAATGGTCGATCATTTTCTGCATAATAAGCTGGCTCTGACACTTTTATTAGTGCCGTGATAAAAGTCTAACAGTAAACAGGTTTTATTGTGAAAAAGGGAAAAAACTTTCTGTAAGCAGATGCTTATTTAACATCTGTAAAAGGAGACAGGATTTTGTAACAGACAGCATGGAAAGTTTCTCAGTAACACGACAAGTTGTACTTTTAGACTGATTACCTTTAAGAGAGCAGGTAAAAATTGCCTGATAAGGGAAGGACTGCTTATAGCCGCTATAACATAAGTGATAACAGGAACTAACTTGTTTCAGGGTGGTTTCACAACAGTAATTTGCTGTTATTAAGGTGGGTTGCATCACACCTCGTTGTTGCTGGTTTTTCCAATAACCGAATCACCTTAATGTATTTTACACTTTCCTATTTGATTTCTTGAAAAGACTCACCTCTCTTACCGGTCTTACCGGAGTTACTGAATAATTCCTAGAAGTTACTGATTCATTTGGTGTAACTGATAAATAAGTATTTACGAAGAGTTAAAATGATTAATAATAAGAAGAATATATGATTAAATAATGAAACATGCATGAAAAATAGAACAAATAAACTAAAGACAGGTCTCAGACCCTATTGTAATCCTCTTTTCACTAACTATTGGAGTTTCCCAGTTAGCCATTATCTAATGCTCTTTCACACACACATGCACACACATACACATACAGGCAAGAATAGGGAGCAAAGTACACTAGGTGCCCTTGCCGAGACAGATAAGCTGGAGTAATATGATTACACGTCCTGCATTGTGCAACCCGTGACTCATGGCTCTACTTACAGCCATGACGAGGTCAGTCTGCCCAGGGTGAACGGATTGTTGTTTGCGGGTCATTGTGTGTGTGTGCGTACGTGCGGATGTGTAACTGGGTGGGTGCGCTTAGCGTACAGGAGATGACCTTTCGTCACAGAGTTATGCTGAATTAGCTGGAAATCACTTGCAAACAAACAGAACAGGTTTGCATTTCCATTACTAGGCAAAAAAAAATAAAAAATGACAGTAATCACACGTGCTGGATGAGGAAATGAAAGCACTGCACATAATCTCCTTTGCAGCGTTTAGAAGTGGCCTCGTAAACACAAAGATTAGAGCTTGGTGTTGGCTGCAGCTCTTCGTATCCCGGCAACAATGGGTTCAGATTATCTTGCAGTTCAGATCTTTCAGTTCCATGGAAATCCACCATGTGTGTGCTCCTGCTGCGAAATACGTCATAGCAAAGGCCAAAGAGTTTGATCATGCTATCCAGTGACAGGTTGTGCCACGCCATCTCATTCTCCAAACAACGAGCTGGACCGTGGACGGTTAGCGCTATCTCCAGCGGATCTTGCTAACCTCTCCTCATAGTGCTGTTAAACATTAAACCAATCTTATCGCCATTTCTGGGTAGACTGACTTTAACTACAGCATCAAACACTGCGTCAGATATTTATCAGCATGGCACTTTGAATAGCCTCCCGGGCTGTGCAAATTGCTCCTTTTCCATCTGTCCTCTCAGGGTTGCTGGACGTCACCACGTGAATGTGCATGTGACGAGGAAGGAATCATCTCATCTTGATAATAGCTCTATGTGTGTGTGTGTGTGTGTGTGTGTGTTTGTGCAGGTGTTTGTGCATAAGTTTGACAACGATCAGGCCCGCACTTAAAGACAATCAACCTTGCTAAGCAGGTTTACAGTCACTCTGGGTCGGTCACGTGTCCTCTCTGTAAACACTCTGACCCAATTTTAAATAAGATCCGCCCTTATTTGTATGTGGTCACTGCAATGTGATCAGCCCTTATTTGTACAACGGCAATGCTATGACTACATGACTGAATCATCTACGGGACGGGTGACAACCACGTCCACGTGATTGTGTTTCAAAACACTGGGTGCTGTAATCCTAATTGTTTTTGCAAATAAGGAATATGACTTGAGCCCGAATTTTATTATTGCCTATGAAAGGGCTCAAAGGTTCCACAGCCTCTGGTGTACAAATCTGCTTATATCTTTCTTTTTCTTTTCATATTTTACTGCATGGAGTAGTAGTAAGTTCATACTTAATGCTTAGTACGTAGTTATTCATCCTAAACCATTTTAATTTATACCTACAATTAACATACTTAGTACTGGAATGTAATGTTGCCATAAAGAAATTAAAATCTGAACGAGCATTTTTTGCAGTTTAAATGGTTCATACAGCGTAAGTTTTATTTATTCATTCATTGAGTCAACTTCTATACTGCTTATCCTATATACAGGGTCACTGGAAGGTAAAGCTGGAGCCTATCCCCGGAAACTTTGGGCATAAAGGTACACCCCCAAATTAGGAGAACCAATTAGCCTAATCAGCATAATTTTGGACTGTGGAAGAAACCAGATTACCTGGAATAAACCCACCAAGCACGGGGAGAACATGCATACTCAGCCGTACACGCACACGGACCAAGGCGGGAATCGAACTATTTAGGGTGCACTGTCATCTTGCTAGAGGTGCAAGGTGTCACTGCTAACTACTAAGCCACCATGCCACTCTGTATTATTATTAAATATAATTAGATTTTTTTTACTTATTATTAGTGCTGTCAATCGATTAAAAAAAATTAACTAATTAATCGCACAATTTTTTGCAATTAATCGCGATTAATCACAATTGAAAGACTAAAACTTTTTGGATATGTAAATGTAAATAATTAATGTAAACTCAAGACAATGAAACTATTTAAATTTAAATATGATTGTTTATTGGAATTTTTGTTTAACTTGTAACACAGATTTTCTCATGTAAACAACATACCTGCAATAAACCATCAATATTCTCCAAATTAACTGTTGGCTTGAAAGCCATATTTATTACAGAAATAAAAACACAGGTATGTGCCATTTGTGTCATTTGAATTTCAAAACAATCAATGCAATTTACATTGGCGAGGCCCTGTAGAGATTGTTTCGGTGGGGTGTTTTGCTTTTAAGTGATATGTCAAAGACGAATTACTTCTCTGGTATTTAAATTCGGCTTTGCAAAATGTACAGATTACTTTTGTTTTATCCACAGAACCATCCGGCAGAGTTTTATACTGAAACTTTCCGTCTAAAAGTCCTTCCTTGGTCTTATCCATACTTCTTTGCACGTTGAACACACGTCGGCCACAACAGGAAATAAAAAAACTGCAACCGCGTTAATTGCGTTAATTTTTTTTAATGCGTTAAATATTTCAAATTAATCGCATGCGTTAACGCACTAATTTTGACAGCACTACTTATTATATATTATTTAGCCTTAGAAAATACTTACGTATGTCCATAATCAAATGTAGGAAAACATGAACACATCAGGTTTTAAGCTGCCTGCAAATGCAACAAGGCTTTTTTTTTTCTTCCACCCAGAAAAAGTGTATTTTGGAATCCGGAGTAAAATCCTTCCTCTGCAGAAACCGCATCCGAAACGCCTCAGCGCTTCAGAAACTCATTTTTCCAATTTTTGTGTGTCATTCACAGCCTATATTTCTCCCATTACCTGCCCCCCCGCTGAACTTATTATTCCACTGAATAGCGTGTTTATTGATGTCTGGAATAAAGCAGTCCTAATGTGAGATTATAGACTGTAGTTGGATGATTATGATTATGTTAGAAGTCAGCCAAACAAAAGTAATGTAAATTAAATGATCATATTTTACTTGGAACACATGCTGTCGAGTCCCAGGCAGTGAATGTTGACTGTAAAAGCTGTTTGTGTGGGATGGAACATAAGCTTGTACAGGAGTGTGAATGAATGGGTTTTGCCAGAGCAGGTCAAACCCATGAGCTGTGTGGCTTTATCCCAGACGGGAGGGGGGCTAAACTGCTAGTGGCCTCGCTGACTCGACAATTCTGCTTGGCTTATTTCAATCAGCCTATTTAAATAGAGCCATGCCATGCGAGTACACACACACACACGCGCGTGCGCACGCACACACACACACACACACACACACACACACAGAAAATAGCCCAGAGGTGCGTCAGAACTTTCACAGCTGACTGGCTTGAAATATACCTCACAGGAAACTTAGTATGGGGGAAAACCCAGACAGTGATGAGAGATGAGAGAGAGTATCTTTAAAAGTCAGAGGTAACCTCAACACTTATGACAAGAATGCTTATGAAAAAAAATTCCCTCACCCCCGTTCTTGCAAAATAGCACAGCCTACCAGTTTGCAAGGTCAAAGTTCATACGAGCAGACAGCCCCTCCCTCTGGTTAATGTTTGAGGTTAGTCGAGGCATGTGTTCAGATGTCTCTGTTTAAGCAACTGCATTCATTTTTCTTATTTATCTAACCTAGAATAGAGCAGGAGCAAAGCCCCGTACTACACCCAGCACCACCAACACCAACACCACCACCTCCATAGAGGTTGCGAGGAGGCGAGTCAACAAACTGTACAATAAGAACTTGACTAATTTCCAGAGCAGTTCTCTTTGGGCAAGGCAGGGTAAAATGTATAGTTGTGAACACGTCCCACGTCTAATCTGCAAATCTCATCCTGCCCTGCTTCACTGCAGGGTCCCTGACTGCACTCTTTCGATGTTTAAATGGGGTCATGTTCACTGTTTTGATAGGCATTCAGTCTTTTAAATGTTTCCATTTAACTCAATTCAGTTTGAGTCATAAACGGCATAGTGGTTAACACTGATGCCTTGCACCTCCAGGGTCCAGGTTCGATTCCCGCCTCCGGTCTGAAGTGCATAGAGTTTACGTGTTCTCCCAGTGCTTGGTGGGTTTCCTCCAGGTACTCTGGTTTCCTCTCACAGTCCACAGACATGCAGATTCGGCTAATTGGTGTTCCCAATTTGTTAGCCTGTGAGTATGTGTATGAGTATGTGCCCTGCGATGGATTGGCTCCCCGTCCAGAGTCTACCACGCCCTAGTCTGCTGGGATAGCCTCCAGCAGGATAAAGATGTAAAGACGATACGAGAGAGTGAGTGAACTTACCTGTGGAACTGATTAATATTGTATGCCGAGGTACCATTGTCTTTGAGATTAGGCTTCCCTTCTTTTACAGTAAGTCCCTCCTTCTGTGTCTCATCTGCAATTGGTTAGATGCAAATGAAATGGAAACCCAATCAGTGACACTTTCTCACCCAGTGAATAAAAGTAAAGACAGGTGGGAGAGAGTTGTTCTCACAGCGTTTACTGATCAGGAACGGAAGCAGAAAACCTTTTATCTTACGCATCGGAGCAAACGTGAACTATGATGATATAGATTCTGACAAGAAAGAAACGATTTGATCAAGTGTTTTCATGGTTTCATCCCCCCTGGTGATGCGGTTTTATTTTCCGATTGGGCTATTATTCTGATTATTAATAGAATACCAGGGTTCATAATGAGTGATAAAAACTGATAAGATAAATATCACATGATGAAAAAGGTGTCTTGAATGCAGGAAACAATAATGAATGTAGCAATCATGACAGCTCCCTCCAGAATGAAACCTAGCTTCAGGCATACACTTTTTAGCGCTCGCTATATAATCTATTACAGGTTAGCTCCAACTATACATATTAATACGCATAGCTGTCGAGTGCAGTACAATAAATTTGATGTTGAACTAAACTTTAAGAAGGTGATATAAGAATATGAGAAAGGGTTTAGCGTAATTAGCATTCTGTTAGCACATTCACAAATTAAATGGCTGAAAGTGACAGATGGTTTCAGTTGTCTTAAAATTAGAGACTGAAAATGGAGAAGTGATGAACAGGATGCCGACTAAAACCACGAAAGCAAAAAAGAAAAACACACACACTCACACAAAAAAGAAATGAGGTAAGACTGGAAAAGATTCGTTTTAGTGTCATTCTTTATCTGCATCATCATTTGAAGAAAACGGAAGCACTAGCTGAATTTTCTGATGAAATAACCTATCGATTCACGGATACGTTTATTTTTCCTTCTTCTTCTTTTTCTTTCACTTGTCCCTGTTCTTCTGTTCTTTCCTTTTGTCTTTCTGCACTCTGTGATGACCGAGATGTCTCGGCATGGATGTGGCATAGCTGAGGTCACCCATCTGCCCTGCACATAAAGGCCCATTCAGCCTGCGCATCCATGCTTATCAGAAGGAAATGGCCGTCAGCCTCTCACATGAACCTACACAGCTCCAATACCGTCTGTAAACCTTTTTTTCCTCTTTATTCTGCGTGTTCTTTCTTTGCACCACCCCACCTTACTCTTTGCTTTGCTCTGTGAACAATGCCGCTTCTCTCCGTTCAAAGCGAACTTGATACGGTCCTGAGCGGGCAGGCCTCTCACCTATGGATGGAAGCAACCGGATCTTGTGAGAGAAGGGGACTCACGGCTTCACAGCGGATTGAATGACCGACGTATTCAGTGCCTCTGTGAGATGGAGGGAGAGAGATGTGTGTGAGTGAGCCGTATAAGATAAAGAGAGAATTGCAAGGTGTGACTGTATGCATGTGTGTGTGTGTGAAAGAGAGAGATGGTGTTGTTTTACAGTCTTTTGGAGGTCACAATAAGCAGAAAGAGACACAAGGCCACCGCAAGATGAAAACAGCAGACCTTTTCGACGTTTTTGAACACGTATCAAACCAACACAGATACCTGAGCTCAAACAAACTCCACCCACTTTACAACATCTTATAAAAAATGAACAAAACTTCACAGTATACTTGAAAACAGTATAACAATGTGGTTAATCCATCTTGAACTGCCAAAATACTGTACATCTCGTTCCACAGTCATGACTTGGTATCTCAAGTTAATATATTATTATAAAATATTATATACAGTATATATACTGCACAAAAAAATTAAGGGAACACTTAGTCCTGGTTTGACTTTAATCTTACATACACATATGAGTGTTCTCTTATTTTTTTTGACGGGTATATAATATATTAATATTTCAATACTTAATAATGTCATTATGCCTTAATGTTTGACTGATGCAAGTATAAAAAAAAATAAGCATGTATTTCCTTGAAACCTTAAAAAGACCCAGACCCAGCCTTCTTTTAAGAGATACAAAATAGTGAGATTATAATTAAATTCAATTCAGTTCAATTCAATTTTATTTGTATAGCATTTTAACAATAACCATGCATCATCAAGCCTGATGATGCCTGATCATCAAGCTGGGGGTGATGTATAGGGCAAGGATAAACTCCCTGAGATGACAAATGTAAAAAATCTTGAGAGAAACCAGACTCAAATGGGAAATCATCCTCATTTGAGTGATAATAGATAGTATGACCATAAACTACTCCTTGCTATTTCTGTGTTCTATAATCTTGACAGTTCAGTATAACAAGAAATGTGTTTAATTTAACATGATGTCCACTTTTACTGATGGAGGCTTGGGTACAAAACTGAGGCAATTTCAATCTTAATCTACTGAGCGACTGCAGTCACAAAAAAATCATTAAAAAAAACTGCCATAACAGTCTAGTCCAAAATCTTTATGCGCACCCTGTGGGGCCATCCTCAGCAGCAAGGTATACTCACAGAATGGATAAGATCACCATATATTTTCTGTATTTTATGCAGAGTACAAGCAGGAACTTCAGCAGAACTAGCCTTGACAGCATAACTAAACAGGAGAGCCAGTAGGAAACACAGACATAAGAACTCCCTGGGAAGTAAAGCAACCATTCACTTCACCATCAACAAACCTGAGTGATCAATGACTGTGGAGGAAACAGTATCCAAACATACCAGTTCTCCAAAATACTCTACGTCCATGAGTCCTTCAGATCTAAACCGTTACCTAATACAAATCAATTCACAAAAGGCATATTTAACTAAAAAATTTTCCTCGACTTCAGACTGAAACTGTGTCTGAGTCCCAACTATTCAAGTTTTTCCAAACTTTGGGGCTTTGTAAGTAAAAGCTCTGCCCCTGCTACAGTTTTCATAATACAAAGTACCAACAAGCAGCTCTCACCTTTTGATCAAAGTAGGCATGGCAGATTATAAAATATAATTTTTTCCTAAATTGTATACTATAAAGTCAAACAATATCGTTTGTTCAGTTTAAGGTTTGAAAGGATGTTCTGTTTGAGCATTGTGGATAATATTCATGACAATCTTTATGATTGTAATAGCAGTCTACATTATCCAGCAGATAAAAGGGTAGAACTTTGAACGTGTTTCAATCTCGTAGGGTATCCAAATTTAACCTCATAGCCCCAATGCTAAAACAACACATTTTGACTGATAAAGTAATTTATAGTGGAAGATGGTGTAAATATGATTTTTCCTAGATCTATTTTAAAAGCCACTGAAATATTCAAAGAGCCCTAACATTTCTGAAATAGTATCTTGTTGATTTCTGTGCAATGTTGGTGGATAGATGTTAGAAAGCATTTAGAGTTTATCTATCTACCCCCAACCACCCCCACCCCACCCCCAAATGCTGTGTGGTGTAGGAAACTGGCATTTCAGTCACGCAAAGGTGAAGACTCGGTCAGCTTGTCTGTAGTAGAGAATTTCACGCGTGCCTGTCAGCCAGTTATTCAGTGCCTCGGTGTCAAACACTACAGATCTTGCACTCCTCTAAATCTCACCTTCTTTTTTGCTCTCTCACACAATCACACACACATCCACACGCTTTCTAACAGGTACACGAAACATCACCATCTTTTAAACAGAGTCAGAGTTTCAAAGGCTTGTTGAATAGACTTCAGTTCAGCCTATCATGGTGTTCGACCAGCTCTGTTTAAAGCAATGAGGTTTGTCTTTAACAAACCCAACTCTGAAGGTAGAACCTGTACAGGCCCGAGCCACTCATATCAGGACAATAACGGTGGTACAATCAGGAATAGAGAAACAGAGAAAGGACTGCCATGGGCTTGTTTATCATTTAGAGACGCAACAATGCGAGATCACGTTATTGAGCCAATGAGGTGAGAGGAAACAGGGCCAGGCCTGTCGTCTTACACGCACACACACACACACACACACACACACCTAAATGCAGTAGGTCAGATGGTGAAGGGTGTGGCCAACAGTGCTTAGTGGGATGAGATGGCATGTGATAACAGATAGAGAGAAAGAAAAAGAGAGAGAGAGAGAGGGAGAGAAAGAAAAAGAGAGAGAGAGAGATTCACACTGTCATTCCCATCTGGTGTTGCTCTGTAGGGCCTCCGGCACTTTCCATTCAGTCTGCTGAATCCGAGCCATCCCATTCTGCCCTGCTCCAGTGCACACAGAGAAACTGTATAAACACAGACAAAAACATATTTCTTCTAGGTTGAAAAGGGTTTTAAAAGTTTTCATGCACAAAAATATTGCATAAAAATATTCAAGTCAACAAATATGTAAAAACAATTAATCATTTCACGTGTAAAAAAGGCAACATGTAAATCTGTTTAGCACAAATAATTGTGGAAAAAAGAAAAATTTACATTTGGTGAGTATGACCGTGCAAATTAATGTGTTCATCTTCTATTGGTGTGAAAAATAATTTATTACAACTGCAGATTTTTTTTTAACCCTATTTTGCCATTCAAGTGACTTACCAATAACAAACATCAGTACTGGTCAGTCGGCTAAGTCTCATCAGGACAAAATTGGCAATTGATATATTAATTGGTCTAATGGTGAGTAAACACTTCTGTTTGACAGGTTCATAGATCTTTGGGCATGCTAATGTTCGTAGACTTCTGCACATTCATGCACTGATTCATCTACACAGATCAGCGATAACATTAAAACGATTAACATTAAAGCCACCTAGGTTTTGAATTCCCTTTGTGCACCCCTCAGGGTTTGGCTCCGCAGGGCCTCTGGGGGTGTGCTGTGGTGTCTGGCACCAGGATGCTGTCATCGGCTCCTTTGCTTCTTTGCTGTGGGACTTATGTACGTAGCTCAAACTTGTTTATACAGACTATCTCATATGTGTTCAATTAGAACCAGGGGAGTTTGGAGGCCAGGTCAGTGGGCTTGGGCTCTTTGCCTAATGGACTGCGTGCAAGGCAGGCTTTGGTGAACTGGGTGTTCTGGTGCCTTTCTATCACGGTCAATATGCAATTATTTTCTGAGATTTGTGCTGCATTGGATTTTTTGTGGGATAGGTTGGGCTTTGGTCTCTGCGAGCATTGTGTCTATCAATACCGGTGTATAATTGGTTATCAGTGTTGTTTAGTTTACCTGATGGTGGTTATAATGTTATGGCTGATAATTGCAATCAGCCAGCCATGTAATAGGAGCACAATGTATAAAAAATGGAATCCCTGACTGAAATTATTGTTGCTGCAAATTTCACACACAACCATCTCTAGAGCTTGTACAAAGAAAAAAAATAAACAGAGCACTAAAACTGTGTAGTTACAGATTCGGGGAAAAAAGATGATGCTTTTCCGCTCACCACAGTTGTAAGGAGTGGGTATTTGAGTTCTGTCAGCACTAACCAGTCTGGCCATTCTCCTCTGACCTCTCCCAATCAATCAATCAATCAGACATTTTTTTCCCTATACTATTTTGTGTCAACTCCAGGGACTGACGTGTGTTAAATTTTTAAAGGTTTCTGAAATACTCTAACCATCCTTTGT
The DNA here is from genome assembly GCF_024256425.1 of Clarias gariepinus. Classification (NCBI taxonomy): domain Eukaryota; kingdom Metazoa; phylum Chordata; class Actinopteri; order Siluriformes; family Clariidae; genus Clarias; species Clarias gariepinus. The sequence goes on along the minus strand of NC_071114.1, from coordinate 23,393,714 downwards.
CGCACTATGTGGCACAGGCAATCAAGTCATGGGTGTTCTGGAGTTATAATATACCATAGTTAGCTTTACACATTAAGCTATTTTTTGGTGCTTCCCATGAAAATATTTATAGTAAAAATAAAATAGCTAAGGTTAGCAGATTAAGGACAAACATGCCTAGAACAATAGCTTTATAAAACCTCAGCTAGCCTAAAATTGCTACCTGATTTAGCTGCTAACCAGCTTGCTAGATAGCTAGCCACTTCCAAAAAGATAGGCATAATTAACCTTAGCCTATTATTAAATTGTTAAATATGTTTAATGTTTCCAGGACCCAATCTTTGGTGTGTGTGTGTGTGTGTGTGTGTGTGTTCTAACTAACTATTGTACCATCAGACCATTAGTTAGCTCTGTACTTTCTGATGCATAAAAATATGGGGAAAACTTATAACTGTGGTTTTTATCTTATCATGTCACCTAAAAGCTCTAATTACATTTGTATAGAGGCATTATGACAAAAATATATGTGTTGCAAGGAAGTGACAGAGTTCATTGATGCCTCTGGTGAGTGTATATAGCGAGTACAGTTAGCATATTTTTGCTAATCTGCCAACAGAGGTAGTACAACATAAATCAAACAACCTATGTTCAAAAAGATAAGAGCAATATTTCACTTTTGTTTAACTAGTTAGCTTCAGAAGCTAAGAGGGGCCGTTCAAGTCAAACCGGGATTGAAATTTCTCGTCTCGGTTTGGTTTAAATGCCCCTTGTTTTTAGTTATAACTCTTACTTTTAATCATTTTGGGGGGAAAAGAGACAGAGTAGGCAATCAACCACAAGCGACAACAGTAGCGGTTGCTACATGCCCACAAGAGAAACTACAAGCGACATGAGCAACTTGTTACTTGCTACTGTAAGGCTAGCATTTTTACTTTCCTTTTTGTACTAACTGTATGTAGTGATACCACGTAAGTGTAAAGCCTGCTGTAGATGTACAGTACAGTATGTATGAGTATAGTCTCATGCATATCGAGTACAGTACATTATTGCTAAACAAACACACTGGTTCACTAGCAAGCTGCACATTACAGCATGCTAACTATTATAAAATAATTGAGACTTGTACTCAAATGCTTAAACACAATTTATCTTGACTCTTATTTGTCTCCAGGTATTAGCTTCATGTATAGACCTTATATTTATAACCTACTGTAGATTGCCAAATATACAAATGTATATCCACTGCAGTATACTTTTGAAAAAAACAATAACAAACACACACACATACAGTCATAATAATATTAAAAAAACAACATCTAACAGATACAACACCGTACATATGCTGCGTGCTCTGCAGAGGACCAGACAGATACAGACCTGCTGACACAAGCAAACATTGCAGCCGGGCTGAATGGATGATTACTCATGGAAAAGAAAACTCCCCTCTGCCTCCCTCTGACCTAACCACTGATGCACGTAACATATTTTCCTGTTAGAAGCTCAGTCAGTCAACACCCCCAACACAGACACATGCACGCACAAACACACATTGGTCAGACACTACGTTTTTATTTCTCTTCTTTGGGCCTTTCACTGCGGTCTGACAAGTTTCTCTCTTATACATCAGATTCACACATACACGCCACACACACACACACACACATACATACTTGTTCTTCAGAACCACACCATTCTTTCTCTTTTGCTCATTCCTAGGACTAAGAAACGAGGAATGCTTTTTGCTCACGTGTTCCTATACAGCCTGGAGGCTTTGTGAGTTAACACGGTCTGGGCTACTATCGCAGCAATGTCACTGCTACTGCCATGTTTATATCTACATATGCAAACACTTGGTTCGGCCGGGCTGAAAAAGGAAAGCGATTACTCCGGGCGCATTTTCCTTTCCAGTGAGGCACATTCGTGCCGTGGCCTGCGTATTTTCCGATCATCAGAGGGCTACTGTGTAAACAAATGAAGCTGTGCTATCACCTAAGGACAGCGTGTTCAAGGCAAAGCTCACCAGTGTCACAATGGAAAAAGCAATACACAAAGGACGGGGACAGTCATGGCAGCGATGACTCATTTCGAGCTCTGCTTAAGATCCTGACCCAATGCCCTCGAGTGCCCATGTCACATCAGCGCCTGTTGTTTTTGCCAATGGACATGTTGTTGGAGCTGATGATTAGTGATTGGCTCTTTAAAACTTTAAAATCAATTAATAGAATTTAAAGGCTTTTCGGGAAGGTGTGGTGACAGTGTGAGTAAAATTGGGTCAACCCTGAACTTCCCTGGCCACATTGTTTCCTGTTAATTCTTTGTTTTTCTCCTGTCTATGAAGAAAAAATGATGATTGATGACTTTAAATTACACCTAGTTGTAAATGAGAAAATGAATATGTCTGTATGGTGCCCTGCAAATTACTAGCTTCCTATTCTGGGTGTATTCCCACTTCACACCCAGTGATCTTAGAATAGGTTACAGTATATCAAAGCCAATTTCCCCCATAAGAAATAATGGAAACTCTGATGATTCGTTCCACAAACCAAAAATATTCGTATAAAAATAATGAATGCAAAATATAGTAAAAAATAAATAAAAATAAAACAAAATAACAGGCACTTTACCTTCCCAACAAAGCAGTGTTTCCGTTGAATGTGTGTTTGTGAGTTGTTGCACACATGTGTGTATGTGTAAAGCTGAAGTAAGACGAGAGGAGAGGAGGAGGGAGGGGGCTACTGTGTAGGATAATTTTCACAAACACACATATACTCATGCGCGTGCAAGCACAAACACATACACACACTAACAGAAACATTGCTCTGTTGGGAAACTTCTTTAACAAGGAACCTCTTTAATGACACGCGCATGCACACACTAACGGAATCACTGCTTTCTGACAGAGAGAGAGAGAGACTTCTTTATATTTAACAATAAACTTCTCTAATGACACTTGCTTTTGGTTTACGCGCGCACACACGTGGTCATAATGTTATAATAAACAGCACATGCGAGCACGGTTATTAATTATATGAGTGATGCACATGCACTGAGACCGAGCATGGGAGACAATTACCCATAACCCCTTAGTATGCGAGAGAGAAGAACCATTGGCTCAGTTATGATCATGTGACACTGGCAGACGCATGCGTACAACGGGTATATCAAGCCCCCGCTCATTTATTATTTTAAAATCTTGCGAGGTTCCACTGTAATTTGCAGTTTGTTAGGCTAGAGGTGAGGCCCAAGGCATGAGATTTAAACAGGGTCCTAAACTGCAAAGCCAATAAAAAAAAAAATAAAAAAAACTTGCCAAAAGTACACTTAATGTACATCAGGAAACCAGTGACATCATCACGTTCCCCTGACCCTTGTTTCCTGTCCAGATGTCTAACATATGTGACGTGTTTTATAGCCGCCCATTTTTGACCTCAAATCAGCCATATCTATAATGAGTCAGTCATGGATGGCTTTCAGCACAGCGAAAATTCCAGCTTTGATCAGGTTTTGAAACGAATAGCGAGACACTCCCTGGCTCTCGTCATTGAACTGATCCACTGGTTGTGGTCAGATGGTGTGGTCAGAACACGCCCAAGCAACTGCACCTCAGCTCCATTCTGGAAATAAGACCTGGCTTCTTTGTCGTTTGTTCCCAACTGGGCTTGGCAGAGGGGAAGCCATAAAGGCACTATCTTCCCAGCCTTTTACATAAATTGTTACAATCAACTTTGAATGCTCTGATGAATGTGATTTTCCAAACATTTGTGTCCTTAGTGAGTTCTTATTTCTTTTAAAATTCTAGGAGCTCAGTGGGGACATCTGGGCCTCCCTAGGAGTCTTGACTGTTTGCCTGGATTTCCCAGAATCCTCTGTTCCTCCGCAGGCTACCTGGCGTGCCTACTGAGCGACAGGATTAAGAGCTTGAAATCTTCCGGACGACTGGTGAGAAATCTTTCCCTGAAGGTTTTTTTTTTTTTAATCACTCAGTCATGAATCAGGGCTTCTGTTTTTTTTTTACTGAGTCAAGTAAAAAGGAGCTCCCAGCTGCCCTTTTAAAATCCAGCGTGATCAATCATTAAGTGTAGATGTCATCATTATTTACAGGTCCTTGCACTGAGATTATGTTCATCAGCTAAGAGAATTTCTATGGGGTTTGAACGCACCTCTATTTACAGACCTAGTTGTGACATGGTGGCCTTTTAGACAGATTGTTAATCCATTTTTTGCTTCATAAGCTGAGCAGTACAGGTCACTGGAGTGACACAGGAGTGTGAATATATAACCACAGTACAGTAAATAGCAACATCCAGTTCCCAGTTCATGCACAGAATTTGAATCTGCTTGTAATTATAACTTTAATCACCACTGGAGTAATATTGTAGTCATTAAGGTTTAAGAAAGGATCTATGGTTACTAAATGATGGTCCAGATTGTACATGAAGTATGCATACGCTAAGACACAGGTGAGAGGCAGGCTGATCTACAGCTGCTATTTCAGTGCCTGCGGTGTGAATGCCATTGCCTTTCTCGTGCTGTGGATTATGGCTTGGATTTCAAAAACCAAATACGTCCAGCCTTGCAAAAAGAAACACCCAACAGCTCCTCCTCCATCTCCTTCTTTCCTAAACTCCACCATGGGGTTTTCTAATGTTAGTAATGTCCTGTGTCTTTTCTCCGTTTTTCTCTCTCTCTTTCTTTCTTTGAACTGTGATGGAAAAATGGGAGGGAAAAAAAAACACTTCATCCTGTGGGAACAGCTGTGACCCATCATCTGTGTAAGTCCAGCCTCCTTTTCCTCTCGCCTGGAAATAGTGCCCTTAATGGATCCACCACTCCAAGCCTGTACTTGTGTGCGTCTGCGTGTATCATTGTGGATGAGGATAACAGCCAGTTTTAGAGAGGGGGTGGGGTGGGGGCAACAAATGTGCCCACGGGTTACTGGAACCCTCGAGGCGTTCCCTAGGATGTGAGGAATCGTGTTCTAAAATGAGTTTGGTCTGCTCGCATGTACAGACCCGACATACTCGACCTCAAAAAAGCAAACCCCTTAAGTCTAAAAGGCTTTACCGCTGCATCGCTCCCGATATAGTCAGGCGTCATTGTTGATGAGTGCCAGACTGGAAAATGAAAGGCAAGACGAGGCCATGGAGAGCTATCTGAGTATAAAAGCTGGAGCGTGGTTAATGGAAAACCAATGTGACGGTCAGACAGCTGAATTTGCTTTAGCAACCAAATAGCAAATACGCTGCACGGCTTACTATTTGATCACTAGGAACCTGAGCTGTGGCAGACCATGATGGTGGAAATATTTGGCGTAAAATTAGTGTCAAATGCAGCCTTGTATCAAAGAGACAGTATAAAATAGCAAGGAGAGAGAGAGAGAGAGAGAGAGAGAATTATTCTTTGTGATCCTCCCTCCCCTGCCTGACTGTGACGTGACTTGCTCCCATCATAGTGAGAGGCTTGTTGTTGACAACAGCTCCTAAAACACATTAGAGACACTCAGCAGACACTCAGCCTCAGCAGACAAACATTTTTCCCTCTCACACACGCACACATGCCCTGAAGCCTCTGACAAACATGGCCTAGTATCTCCCCACCTCTTTCTCTTTTGTGTGTTTGTGTATATGTGTGTGTGTGTGTGTGTGTGAGTCTTGCATCATGTGGGGTGGAGTGCTCAGAGGGAATGTGAGTCAGGACTGGAGCCAGAGGAACAACGACTCAGCCGCTGAGAGGAGAGACGCAAGGGAGGAGATTAACACGCAACCATTTTCGCAGCAACAGCCTGCTCTCACTTGCCTGCCTTGCCAAACATAACCTTTAGACTAGAATTAGGGCTGGAAATGTCTTAGTAAGTTCTTTCTTTTCTTTCTTTGGCCAGCATGTAGTAATTTATAATATTGTGATTTATTTACCTTTAAAGTACAGTGGAATTATTGTCACAGCCAGGCTTTTTACTAATAGTATTTAACCTGAGAATATTCAGTATGTGCCAAATTATTGCCACTCGAACAAATATTTTAAATAAAGATAATAAACAAAATACAATAAAAGTGTTATGTCTTTCATCTCTGGGATATAAATATGAGCTTGCACACATGCAAAAATCTCATTGTCATCGACTACCACCTGGAGCAAGAAACTAAGGACTTTCGACAAATAAAACCATATGGACAAATAAAACCTGCACCCAGGTTCTCAATATAAGAAATATGCATGCGCTGCTGATATAGCATATGTCACAATTAGGATCAAAGCAGAAAGATTGACATGTCTAAAATTCGCCAGGAATGGGACCCATAAGCACACCGTGTAGGAGGGAAAAGAAAAGAAAAAGGGGGGGGAAAGCCCAAAGGTCACAGTTTTAAAATTGCAAAGTCTAGTCGATTGTTGTGGTTTTCAAGTTTCAAAATCAATTCTTGAATGCCAGTTTCATAACAACAAGCTGTTAAGAAACATGGCAAGAAAGAGCCACTTCCTGAGTCAGTTTGGTGAAGTCACTAAATATTATTAGAACTAAAATGTGCTGTTCATTTGATCCTACACGCCGTTCACCTGGTTGACAACATAGTAACTGAACTACTATAATATCTCAGCACAAATAACATTGTCTCTGCTAGGAGATCCAGACTTAGCCACAGAAAGATATTATTTCAAATAATTTCAGAAATTGTTCCAGAAAATCAATGTTGAGCAATGACGTTGTCAGAACCATAACGGAAACCTGTGTTGTGAATTGAAACGCGATGTCCACATGCACAGATCTGAGCTTAAAGTAGTCTGCATGTCAATGGAGTGAATTCGTGCTCAAAACAATAGTTGTTTGTTGCTGGGTGCCAATAGTTATGAAGGACAGGACCACCTACTTTGTAACAATTGGGGCAAGCTCCATTGCTCAAGCCAGCACTGAACAAGCCTTTGAAGGGAACCATAAATGAGAAACTAGACTTGCTTCCGATAAGGAAGAAGGTCTTAGTAGGTTAAACAAATGTTACACAAGAGTACAATGAATTCCCGTTCATTCTCGTTAAAGCTGTTTGGGCAAAGTCTCTTCAGGCCACCGGTACAGGGCTAGGAAAGAATACAGCTCTGCATTCCGATGAAGGCATGGCCGAGCAAGCCAAGTGGATGTTTTTTTCGGGGCCAGGCTTAATCTTCCTGTCCTTGGTGGACTGGCAACTCAAGCTTTAGGTGAATGCAGGGTCACGGCAGCCTCACTCACTCCAACAGCCGCAGAATTTTTCACTCCCTCGCCAACAGCCATTCCACACTTAACTCCTTCAGCGTTTCCCAGAACACACTGCAGATGATTTCTTTGTCATGGCTTTGATTTAAATAATACCCTGCAGTAATCTGGGCAGAAAAGCACTAACATTTCATTGGTAACATTTTTTTTTCTGATCAAAACTTTGCTTAATAATTGAAGCCGATTGTGTAATCATTGACTGTAAAACTGACGCTCATTGATACACAGTGAAAAGACAGACTAATCATGTTATTTGGATGTGTTAGAACTTGACTTGAGAGAGCCTTAAAGGCATTTTTCACTCCTGCTAAACCCTTAATAACATTTGGCCTCATTCCAGCCAACAGTCGTCAGGGAAGAAAAGAGAGTGTATAGAGAGATTTATGATACGTCAGAGCTTGAGGCGTTGTTGTGACACCGAACCTGAGAACGCACCTACGCACACTGTAACCAGTTAAAAGCTTGCTATCTAATCCCTAAAGGAGTAAACAATAAAACACAACATGCTTTTGCAATCCGATTCCCAAGAGTTACAACATAACCTGGTCTGGCTTGATAAAAGCAAGTCGCCATGGGAAAAAAAAAAAAGAAGAAAAGAATCCAGCTCTGACGAATGCATGGCCTGAGCTGTGCTATGTAGACATGTGACAATCTGATTGGGCATTGGGGGCATTTCAGAGAAAGGCCATGGGGAGGGGGGTGGAGTTTTGCTCAAGGCTGCCCTGTGTGCATGAGCATAGGTCAAAGGTCATAGCAATAAATCTGCCCATGAAACCGGCGATCCAAACAGTCAGCTGGTGGGAGAGTGGTGGGACTCTGCTGTAGCCAGCTGATTTATTGCACAGAGTCAGACAGTGTCGTACAGAAGGGCAAGGAACGTTCTGCCAGCCCTGCTCATGGCAGCCATTTTAGAACAACAGAGCCATCTTAAGGTTATAGCTTTGTAAACTGTTTGTGACACTTGGCCAAACGTTAAAAAAAGAATGTCTGATTGATTTCTGAAATCCCGTTTAAAATCATGTGTCCACACTGAACTATTATTTCAAGACTGGTAAAATATACATGCACTGGTTAGTACTGAGCTAGTTATGTTATGTCCAGTCATGGTTCTGAACATATTTAACACAAACATCTACAGAAAAATCTAGCTTAGTCAGGCAAGCGACCAACTGCCAAAACACAGGCTGAGCTGGTCAAGCTGGTAAATCATCTTTGTCATATGGCAAGTCCTGGAACAAAGCGTTCTGAATTAATGTTATGTCGTAGACAAGCTGTTTTTAAGAAAACAACGGTGAAGTTTCAATTATGTATCGTTCCGTATAGAAACTTAACAATTTGCATGCAGACGTTTATTTACATACAATTAAAAATATTCTGCATTGTTTTTTCTTTCAACAAACAAAAGGATTGACACTGTTTTTTTTTTTTTTCCAGCATCAGGTACTTTCCTACCCTGTCTCTCCGTCTGTTAACTTGCGTCATGTTCTTGCTCTTGGTGCAAATCAAGCTCAATACAAGCTCCATGCACTACATTATGGGCAATTACTATGACGAAACATAGCCATTTCAAATTTATATGATTTAAAACCATATACAAAGTGTCCACACAGAGTGGTGCTTGTCTGATATTCAAGCTGCAAGAAATCAATTTTAATCTTAAAAAAAAAACATTTGAGCCGCTTGTATTGTTTATAGCAGACTTTGATCTGATCTCAAACCAGCAGTTAACGTTTGACTTGAAAAGTCAGCATTAAAAGCAACACAAGCAGCAGACTAATCCGACCTCCCCTTTCCTGTTTGTGTGGTTAGTATGTCTCTGGTGCTGTTAATCAGCATATTATTGAATGGACTTCATTCTATAGACTGTAGAAGGTCAGAGGAAAAGAGATAAATGGGTGCAACTTTAACTCAGTCTGTGTGACAAGCTGCGTCTTTCCCTTGTGTTCAACAGGCAAGGTCAGCCATTTTGTGCCCTTTGTTTGCTCTGTTTACATTACAGCACATTCCTACGGGCATGACTAAGAGGGCGCCGGCAGTAGAGAAAAGTGATGAAGAAACGCTTTCAGGAATCCTCCCGAATTGCTTCATCAGGTTAAGCAACTTCTGCTTTTGTTTCCTCAACAGAAAAATGCATGTTTTTTTTAAGCGTGTTACTTAAGGAAACTGAGCGACCTGATGCTATCTGGAAACGTAAAAGCACGTTCTGCTGAGCACTATTGTGTACTGTAGCAGAGATGGTATCTACTGTAGATGAATGTTAGTGGCCTAGCTGGTTTCGACACCTCACGATGTCTGATGCCTGGCAAAGACTTTTATTGTAGCAACTAGGAGAAACAGGCTTCCTTTATATTATTGTGGAATGAGAGTGCTATTTAAATGGTTTCTATATTATCACTAACATTTATTGTTACAGAGACACACATATATATATATATACAAAATAATATTATTAAATGAAATAGAGTGACAATACACTCGTCACTCTATATATACCGTATGCAGTTTCTGATGTTTTGCCTCTGACCTCCAGCGGTTTTGTTACACCTACCGCAAGTGAACCGAAGTAATTTTTCCACATATATTAATTTGTAAATCATGTGTAACCAACAAATTGTTGTCCATTTACATGCAGACTACACGTACTGTACATTGAGGAACAATGCACATATATATCTGGTGAAACGGATATGTGAATGTGGGAAGAACCTTTTTTTAAAATTTGGTGTTAAATCGGATCATGGCTTTGTGAGCGTTTGATGTGGCAGATCTCCTGTCCTCACACACCAGAAAAACCCCGCCTATCGACCTTCACACACCCACGTACATAACCCTGCCGTTGCCTAGCAACGCTGTGTTGCTATGCCAACAGAACACACACGCGGAAGTGTTTTTTTTTTTTTCCGTGTCTAATTGTCAGAGAGCGGGACACGTTCCCAGCCTAGCCTTTTGATCTTAAGCATGTTCCTGACGGCCTGTGCTGTGCATATGTCTATGTGTATGTGGAATAATTTGCATGCTCTTTGCACATGGCTTACAAATCTGCACTACTCCACTCAGATGCAAGACAATGCATCAATGATCCCACGAAACAAACAAAACTGTAATACTTCATGCTGTCAGATTAGTGTTAGGATTTAGCAGCTGCTTTATTTAGGTGAAAACTGGAGCATGAACAAGAAATCAGCCAGCATGCCGATACTTCTTCATTCTTTGCTTTCTTTTCCTGCTTGAATTTCTTATAAATGCTTAAATGCAGACTTTACGTTTGATGAGTGGCTTAATGCCAAAAAAAACATTTTCTCAATATAAGTTTATTTTATACCAAATAGGACATTTTTACACATTTTCAAGTTAGTTTGAGTAGTCTTTTATTTTTTTTTATATTATATTATATTATATTATATTATATTATATTATATTATATTATATTATATTATATTACATTACATTACATTTCTTGGTCATTTATTTCAAATAACTCCACAAGGTTAAAATTTCAAATTTCCGGCTTGATAAGCGAGCTAGTTTCACATCATCTTGTTTGCTAATTCACCCATAAACACTCATATTCTTAGATTATCTTATAACAGTCACAATGTGTTGTTAAATTCACTTTTATTATTAATGATGGCCAGTTAGTTCCAAGTATTAACTTTAACATTATTATTATTATTATTATTATTATTATTATTATTATTATTATCATTATCATTATTATTATTATCATTATTATTATTATTATTATCATTATCATTATCATTATTATTATCATTATTATTATTATTATTATTAACAGGCTACATGCTTAGCGGCTGTAGTTCTAAACTGTAAGTCTGCTAATTAATCTCAAACACCTCCACAAACTTCTTCACAATGTTTTTTTTTTTTTTACTCTTCTCTTACAACTAGCTTAAAAACCTTCAATATATTACACATTTTAAGCCAGCTACTAAACTTCAAAATGTGTTTGTTAAGTATCTCCATGTGAATGTTTGCTAGATATTTCCAACATTAGCTACAAACTTACTAATGCATCCTGTCGTAGTGGTGGTAGTTTGATTCTTGCTGTTTGCTAATTTACAGTCAAACAGATTTAGACATTGAAAGACATTCTTCATAATTTATTTAAAATGATTTAAACAGTCTAAACACTGTGAAAATATGTTAGTTAAATAAAAAGCTAGCTCCTGGGTGTTGTGCTAGTTATTCAACACAACACCCAGAGTTTTTACCCATATTTCAAGCTAGCACATAACTTTTTATTTCATAATCATACTGTATATAATAGCTATAGGCTATTAAGTTAGCTATGGGTTTGCTTCTAATGTATATGTTTGCTAGATATTTACCCTAACAGAAAATACAACACTAAATACAAGCTAGCTACAGAATGCTGAACCAGTGATTATGTTTTTAGGAATGCAGAAAAAGTGATACATTTCCTGAGGTAGTGAATGGATAGGTTTTAAAATACCTGGTGCCGATTACTATTTAACTCTCACACAGGCAAAAAAAAAAGCATTTCTATTTTAAAACCTTTTTTTGTAGGGAGTCATATTAAACACAGCGGCACAGATTCGTTCATCAGCAACCTCTCAGTTTCAATTTCGAGAGCTGTTCATTAAGCAGAGGGGCTTAGCTGCATGAGGAGAAGAGGAAGATAGTAGTATGTCCTCTCTTAGAGACCTCTTTAGACACTTTGCTTTTGTGATTACTTTAGAAAACTTGCTTTACTTATTACTTATCACTTATTACCCCCCCCCCAACCCTTCCTCCTCCTCCTCCTCCTCTTCTCCTTTCCATCACGTTGGAAAAACAAACCCGGTTACAGTCAGACGCTTCAAAGCCCTGCGTGTTGCAGATAAAGACATCAAAGGGTTCTTTCAGATGCAAATTGGTGCGCTGCGCTCACGGGTTTGAAAGTAAACATGTTTCAGCATCATCACAATTATTCATCAGCACAGCACTTTCACAATGAGACAGTGGATTATGGGAGGAGAGGGAACAGCACTCATTGGCTGAAGTAGCTGGATCCAGTTTGCTGCATGGAGATAATCCTGCCAAGTCAGGTTGACCCTTAGGAACCAAAATACTTAAATAATACATTTAACCACAGTGCTGTTAAATTCAATCTGATTGATAGGGAAGGTATTTATTAATTTTCCATAGCAGTGAGTCTGATGGGAGTACCAGCTGCAAGCCAAATCACAGGCTTACGTTTATTGTTGTGCTAGTTATAATAAGGTCTAAACAAAAAATACAAGAAGTAAAGACACACCCATGTTTTTCTGATAATAGTTCAAAATTGATTGCCATTATTGTAAATGCAATTTGTTTCCTTCTCTTCTGTTTGGAATATCCCCAAGTGCAAATTCCTGTCCCTGAGACAAATATCGTAAAATTGTTAAAATTCATCTTCATATTGTTAAAAGGATTATACTGCAGTTTAAAGAAAAAGGTCATGACCTGGTTGACCTGGGCCTTCTGACAGATACTGTATCTATGTGCTGTTCTGTTGGTCTGATCTGTAAAGAACAACCATCTCATTTTATGCCAAGGGCACTTAAAAGTATTAATAATGTATTAATAAACCTTACTTTCTCAGGATTGAATCAAAAACTTTATAAAAAATAAATAAAATGCTTTGGGGACATGCTGTAATTTTAAAATTACATTTGATTGTTTTTTCTAATAACATCATATAACATTGGGTTTAATTTCTTGTGATACATATGATACGTCATTAATGATTACTTATCTGTTTAGGTAAGTCAAGCTGACATTATCCTTTATTACAGGAAAAGAGTGCAGATTAAAAGCTTACTGTTGCATTAAGCCAGCAAATAGCAGTAGCGCCTGCCTCAGCGTAGAGCATTGGCATTTCTCTCGAGCTCAAGTTGGCACATGGTGTAGCTGCTTAGGCAGCCTTTTTTCTGCAACTTGCTGGAGACCATGGCATCTGTCGCCCGTCTCGTATGACAGGGTGGAGGACTTGTGGCCGGCCAGGCTCTCTGTAACTCAGCCCGACTGCAGGGGTATCAACTGGTTTGCCCTTTTAGTGTTCTCACGTTGGCTCTGTTTCCCTTGTTACCATCACCAACAGCTGACACCCTAGAACTGGGTGGGGTGAGGGGTAGTGTGGGAAGGCTGCTGGTCAGGTGTATTTTAAGATTTAAGGTTTGTATTTTTAGGACAACTGTAGCCCACGATGTTGATCACATTCCCAGGTGGATGAAAATAAACAAACAAAGCCTGGGTTACTGAAGGAAGCAGCTGGTGAGGATAGGGAGACTCTTAATGGCCCTTCCATGTTGATGACTCGCCATAAAAATGGCTGATCAATGTTTAATATGGGCTTTTAGTTAGAGCTATAAGGATTATGTGAATAAAGTGCTGAATGTGATCCTGGACACGGATATGACAATGCTACTCTACAGTGAACTCATTAAACCTTTCTGGGTAAGACAGTTCCAAACACACGCTGTAGTCCAAATAATGTGTCACTAGTTGCACCATCTGTTAAGCACCCTAACAAGTGTTGTTGTATTGACCATGAAAAGTTTTCATGACTAATTCCTCTCTGCGCTTGCACCAAAAGCATTGCATCAGCATGTGACCCAAACTCACGTGGTGCTGCTGTCCATGCTTGTCCATGACCTTGGCTAAGCACCTGGAGAGATTGTATTTAAAAAAATAAATAAAAAAAAAACAAGGCCGACAGCTGCCTCCTGTCACTGCGCCTTCGACCTCCTTCTCTTCTTTATCACTACACAAATAACAGAATTCACACCTGTGTCATATCAATGGCTGTCAATAGCGGTGGGGAGAGACGGGTGCCAGATGTTAAGGTGCCCCTGGCAGGGGTGGGAGGACTGTGTTGAAAGCACTGAGAGATCATTCAACAGTGGCCGAATGGAAAATTGGGGGATGGGGTGGGATAAGCTTAAGAAATGGTATGCTTTTCTGTGTGTTCAGAGAATTTGGGTAGGGCGGGGAAAGAGATCTGGAAAAGGAGGTGGGATTACATCATCAGAGGACTGTCTCCTTCTCTGGGAGGTGCCCAGCCCCCGGCCATGTAAACAGGAAACGAGAACAGCCAGATGATGAATGTGTGGAAGGAGAGGGGAAAAAAAAGACCAGCGCCTTTCATCATTTGAGTATTTCCTGAGGCGAGCTTCAGGCGGGGAGTAAGGGGAAACAAAGAAGGAAGATGGAGCGGGAAAGAGAGGCAGCAAGAGAGAGAGAGAGAGAGAGAGAGAGAGAGAATGAGGGGGGGGCAAAATAAGTGCAACTAAACTGGAAATGTTTTCCAAAATCCTGCGTTCCCAAACTTGCTCAGAAAATATGGCCTCGGGCTCGTGCCAACATATTCATGTGAGTCTTGACCTAAAACAAAGGCTTCAAAGAATAGGAACACAATATGCAGGCAGAGGAATTTGTCCCGAAACACATCCTGCATATTTCAGCAGTATCATACAGGCTGCTGCAAAAACTCTTAAGAGTAAGAATCAGTTTAAGGACAGATGCATTTTTTCCAGTCATTAATCATGATAATGTCCCGTCTACATATGCCTTTTATTTTAATATCAACAAATCTCCTCACAAACCACTGTGATACATCTCAAAAATAATTACAAGCTCTGCGAATGGAACATGGTTCACATTTTCCCTTCAATTAAATCATGTATATGTGGAAAACACTTCTCTTGTTTAAGGGGGACCTAGAGCCCCTGCCCCATCTCTAAGCAGCCCCTTCATCTCTAGTTTCACAGGATAAAGTCCACGGTGATGGGAAACTCTGTTGCAGCCGACTAATCCCCTGCCGACGTGTCTGCAGAGGCCCTGAGAGTCACTGCAGGAAAGTGATGGAGTGTAAAGCTAATCCAGCTCACACTGTTTTAAGGCCGTCGAGAGTAGTAAGAATCCTCGTGTTGGATGGTGCCCAAGCCGGGGCCGGCATCTGCCAAATGTTTGTGTGCTGCAACAGAGCGCATTCCTTTCAGATCCACACTAATCGTACCTCAGCCCATTTTTAAAAACCAACGACAAGATAAAAGAACGGTTTTCTCCATTAATGACTATTCGTGGGTCTTTAATCATTGGATTTAAGCAATCCCGATATAATTTGAAGGGAGTTCAAAAGGCTTAATTGGTATGCTCGGATGTGCCCACACATGATCAATGCCTGTCTCTTCTCAAAGGCTTTAATCAGATCCATTGCAGGCGGAGGCTACATGCCGTGCATCAATCCCGGGCCATCTGCAGCACCACTGACCCTTGCCAAGACGCTCGGGTTGATGTGCCTGGCTGGCCAATGCTAATGGCAGGAACACACAAGGGCTGAAGAGAAAGCGCCCGAGCAGGTGCAGATAGACACTCCTCTCCAGTCTGTCTGATAACACGACCTGAATTCTGTACACCTCACATCGTCTATCTTGGATTAAAAAATAAGACTAAATTTATAGCTGTGAGATGTCTGTAAAACGGATCATGTTGGTTGGTGTTTGTCCAACAGACTGAAAGACAGAGCCCAAAGGAACCAATACCCAAAAAATAAAAACAGGATGATTTACAGGCGAGCAGCATTCTGGCCTTCAGTCTTTCAAGAAAAAATGATGTGTGGTCATACCAAACGTTTCCGACTACCAATATATGATACGTATTTTATAACATATAATATATAGTTAGTTAGATAATTGGCTCACATTGGTTATTCTGATACCAGAATAGGAAGCAATCTGAATTTTTTGACCTGACTACTAACCAGGAAAGACTTTAATTACTTCAGTTGGTCTTGCTGGTTTGTTTGTTTTTTTGATGTTAGTAAATGATGTTATCTGATGTGTCATTATTTTTAGACCTTGACTTTAAGCTGTGTGTACATGCTTGTTGGATAAGTGTAGGTTAGTGCAGCAGCTACCCCTACTGAAAGATAGCAGCCTGTGTCCCCCTTGTCAAATGAGCTCTGTCCCAACAAGACAAGCTGTGAATGCAAGTGAAAAAAAACACTATGTACTCTCTCGCGCGCTCTTTTCTCTCCCGCTCTCTCTCTCTCTCTCTCTCTCTGAGAGGGTGGGAGGAATAAGCGTTTGTGTTTTCACCTCCCATGACCTGGGACGCTGAAAGCTGTGATTTGAGTTGGGGAGCAGAGAGTTTGCTGAGAGAGAGAGAGAGAGAGAGAGAGAGATCCACTGTTTACTGACCGTGAAAACCACTGTCGCAAAGCACAGGGCCGGCAGCTGGAACACAGCGGCCTAATGGGCTCTCCAGGCCAAGAACACGCCAGCATTAGAAAAAAAAAACCTTACACACTTTCCCTCTCAAAAGTTTTCTGTATTTTCTAGCTTAAAGCAGATTTGCAAGCAACCCACATGACCCCGTTCCAGGTTCCACTACGTGTTCCTCCTTGAAAACACATCGGATGACATCGTTTTTGGAAGCCAAACGAGTCACTCCGAGTTCATGGAAAATACAGAGTCTGCTTGCCACAAGGGCTTTAGCTGGACGTTCCTGGGCAGTGACTCAAAAAGTGGTGTATATTGTTCCAGCCGTAAGAACGAGGGGGATTTTTTCAGTTCCTGTCTCCTGGAGCGGATCCATTGCTGCACTGCGTCTGCCAAAGTTCACATAAAGCAGCTGCAGCCTGGGTAAAAAATAATTACACTTCTGTTTGCCCCGAAGAGGAGGGAGTGTACATGTGCGTGTGTGTGTGTGTGTATGGGGCGTCTCCTTCCAAACCTCCCCAACTAAACCATTCATACAGGAATCACGTGGCAGCCACAACCACAACCTGATATTTATTGTCATGTGATGTCTGACAGGCGTGCCTGCTCCTCTGGTGCTGTAGTTGCTCTTCCCACGTGGTCACACGCAGCCATTTTTTTCTCCCTTTTCATTCCAGAATGTCTTCTGATGCTGTGTCAGTTCAGCGAGCGGATGAGACGGCTGAGTGCCGCCTGGCCGATTTGCAGCATGGCGGCGTTGAAGATTACAAAGCGAAAGATAATTGCATCAGGCTCGAAGAAGCAAGGCTGCGAGCCAGGTTACTACAAATGTGCTGACTCAGCACTCGCCTGCAAAAGGAAAAAAAAAATATAGCACCCTCTCCTCTGCAAGCTGCACTCGCACTCTGCTCTGTCAATATTTCAGAAAATATCAGATATTCGCAATGTGGTTTATTGCGTTACGCAGATCACAGTGGCGCATTCTGGACATACAGTTCACTATGGGGTTTCCTCTATCGATCCAAACACAACTCTTTTATTGCCCTTGCACGTACTTGACTTGGAGATCCCTGTGATCTACACACACCCCTCCTCACACACACACACACACATAGCAAATACAGGAACTGGTAATTTAAAAGTCGACGAATGTGTCTGGAATGTGCGTTACTCAAACACACCCGCTATTCTGACTCAGGGAGTTATTAGTTTTCTGGAAGGGAGGGTGCTGGTGAAGTCAGGGCATGTAAAAACAACTTCCAGGAACAGTGTGGTAATAAACCGGTGGTTAAGCTGCAGGACTGCTGTGATGTCTGGCTACGAAGACGAACACCCAGAAAGAGAGAAACCTGTCTCACATAAAGATGGTGATATGATAAGCTGCTATCAGATCGAGTAACACACAGGCACACACACACATACACACGCACAAACAAATTATCCCTTTCATAACTCACACAAACAGTTCCAGTGTTCTACTTTCAAAGTCCTCGTATGAACTGAAAATACTGTAGATCCTGGAAAATGTTTCAACCGTAGCTAAAGAGATTTACTTTTGATTTTACAGAGGGTAACTGCTTTTCTATCTCAGGACTTACCATACTCAAGACTGAAAAATGAAAAATGTTTTGGTCAGTCATTAATTAGCGTGTAGCACCTTAAAATTTATCTTAGGAAATTCGCAAATTAGCACACTGCTAACAGCATCTAATTGCGCGAGCAAATATAGCTTAAGCTTAGCCAATAGTGTTTAATCATGATTGTTTGTATACAGAATTATCACACTAGCATTTTTGACATCCTTGCATACTAGAACATTGCCAGATTAGCACCTTATTACGTCATCACATAAACTTACCTTCGATCCAGCTACTCAGGTCTACTACTACTACTAATACTAGCAAATTAGTTGACAATTAACAACTCTAGCATAATATTATAGCAAAATAGCTTACGGGTATATTATCATATTAGCATTCTTCTGTATTCTTATTTACTAGAATGCATGCACACTAGTATTTTAGCAGATTAATTTCTGTATACTAGCATATTATCATGCTTGCACATCACCATATAAGCATTCTAGCTTGTTTGCAAACTATCATCCTTGCATCCTCTAATTGCTGTACACTAGCATACTAGCATGCTTGCACAATACCATACTATATCTCTCAATTACATTACAATGCTTTCACTATAACATACTCACACACTACCATATTTCACATCCTTTAATTCTTGTGTATTTGCATACTAGTATGCTTGCACAATACCATACTTGCATCCTTCAATTCTTCTATATTAGCACACTAGCATGCTTTTGCACCAATATACTAGCATACTACTATACTTGTGTCATTTAATTCTTGTATCCTAGCATATTTAAATTCGTCTATATCAGCAAACTAGCATGCACATGCACCACCATACTATTCTTGTATTTAATTTAATTCCATACTTGAAATCTTTAATTTTTGCAACCTTTAAATCTTGTATAATTGCATACTAACATGCTTACACATCATCAAATAAGCATACTAGCATGCTTGCACACTACCATACTTGCAACCTTTAATTCTTGTATAATTGCATACTAACGTGCTTACACATCATCAAATAAGCATACTAGCATGCTTTTACACAACCATACTTGCAACCTTTAATTCTTGTATACTAGCATACTAACATGCTTGCGCATCATTATACAAGCATACTAGCATGTTTGCACACTACTGTACTAGTGTCCTTTAATTCTTGTATACTAGCATACTAACGTGCTTACGCATCATCAAATAAGCATACTAGCATGCTTGCACACTACCATACTTGGAACCTTTAATTCTTGTATACTAGCATACTAACGTGCTTGCACATCATCATACAGGAATACTAGCATGCTTGCTCACTACCCTACTTTCATTCTTTAATTCTTGCATCCTTTAATATTAGCATGCTTGCACATGCTAGTATTACATGCACACTATTATACTTGCATTTTTAAACTCTTGTATACTAGCATACTTGCACATTGCATCATTCACAGATTTTTGCATCATTCAGTTTTTGTATACTACCACACTAGCATGCTTGCACATCATCATACTATCATGCTACCATACTGCCGTTATTTAATTCTTGTATTTAGCATACTAGCATGCTTGCATACATTAGGTCATACACTATGCTTGCACAATAGTGTTCTTCAGTTCTTGTATACTAGCACGCTAGCATGCTTGCACTAGAATATTTACATACCACCATACTTTTAAATTAGCATACTTGTAAACTAACCACGTGCATCCGAGCAAGATTTACTGTGATTCCTTATATCACTTTGTCTAATACTGAAAACAACACAAAGCCTGCTATCATTCTTTCCTTCTTTTTGTGATCATTGTGGGATCTTTCACCATGACAAATTGAAAAATGTTATGTTTGCGCACTGTAGGTTGTTCATACTATGCCAGCTCTGCCTGTACTGTTCCTACTAGCATGCTTAAATCTTTATATCTACGGATTTAGCCATATGGTCATTAAACGGTTTAGGTCCACTTCACCGAACATACAGACCAATCAGAATTGTCCAGCAGCTAATGCTGATACCGTCACGAGCAGGGAGCTGCTGGTGAAGCATAAGCTTAGTGATGCTGAAACGGAAAGGACTCGTCAGTCAACCATATGGCTGCGTCAAAAAGAATCACTCATGTTTCGTTATCTCTTTACTGTTTAGCGTTTAGAGGGAATATTTCGATTCTTGAAATTTTAAAAAGTATATCAATAGCTTATGTGCATGGAGCTTGTTAAATGAACATGAAACTGATCCAGTTATTAGACTTCCTGGATGCCAGCTGGAAGAGTACAAATGTCCTACACACCCCTAAGCAGCTCCCCATAGAAAACATGTGGTTAATGACGACATGCCGTCAGTCAGCCATCGTTTTAATAAAGGATGACCACAACAGCTGCACACACATGCACACACACATACACAGATGGAAGCTGGTGGTGCTGGGTTGGGCTCTCGAACACAACTCATGCTCACTGCTCCTAATTAGCCCTTCTGTTTCAAACAACAACAACAACTCTGTACTACAGTACTACGATCGACTGTTGCACTAATCCGGTAACACTATGTTCTATAAAATCATAAAAAAATGTTGTTGTTTTTATCAGCATGCGCTTTCAAAAAGACCGTTGGACGCCCACTCCCCTCGATATTATTCTCAACTTTACACTCACTATCAAATTAAGTTTTATTTTTGTTTTGACTGGATGAATCAGGGTGTGCAAGAAGTCAAGGTTAAGCTGTGTGGTTAATTTACCATGGCTTACTACTGCCATCCAGTGGTAAGGTTAAAAAATACACCTTCGAGAAAACGCCAGAATTATTGGCACCCTTAATGGAAATGGGCCAACATTTACATTAAAAAGAATAACTCCTGCAATAAGTCATATTTTGAGATCAAACAAGATTTTACATAGTTAAAGTTTTACTCTTATAATATATATATATATATATTTTGCACTGAGGATCTTGCGTGACAACCAGCTAACAATTTAAAATTACCAGAATGCTCTTAAAAATATATGATTTTGGGATCCTAGAACTTTCCAGTTTTTTAGATGTTCCAGAAATTGTTGGTTAATGTTTTTGGAACAGAATGTTGCCAATTTTGGGAATGGTTGAACAAGGTTTTGGGGTTCTTTAAACAATACTTTTAACATATCACATTTTTTATTGTTCTGAAACTATTATTGCATGCATTTATTAATGTCCCCATATTATATAACATGACTCATACAATGTACAATGTATCTGCTGTTCTTTTTGACATTCCACTTTTTTTTTGCAAAGCTGCCGGTTCAGCACGGTCTTTCGGGGTTTTAATAATAATATGTTGGAAAGTTCTTAACCCAATTCCTGTCATTCAAATGTTTTCTTTCCTTGATGCAGGCCAATAATTTGTCCCTTCTGTAACAGTGACTTTATTTCAGCCAGACAGGATATTTGTGACTTGAAAAACAATGACTTGGCCCCACTTCTGCATTTTACTGCCCAACAACATGAAGATAATTTTAGAAGGATTTTGGATCACTCTTCAAGGCAGAACTTCATTTAGGCTTATGTATAATCTTGGATAAATCACATCTCCTTAAAGTTAAATTTTAATTGTATTTGTCACATACACATCCATAACCATAATGTTAATATAGAATATGTCTATATACATATAGAAAATGTCTTGCTGATTAAAAGTTGAAAGGCTAAATGAAAGTGAGCTACAATCAAAATCACAGCACAATAGAAAGTCTATTCCATACAGAGTTGTAAAAAAGTAACTGCCCCTTCGTGATTTTTCTTATTTGTTTATTTATTTATTGCATTTTTCTCACTTAAATTATTCAGAACATCAAACAAATTTTAATGTAACCCAAGTAAATACCATATGCAGTTTTTAAATGATGATTTCATTTATTAAGGGAAAAAAGTTGTCCAAACCTCCATCACCATATGTGAAAAATTAATTATCCCTAAACCTAATAATAATGTGCCACCCTTGGGTTGTGCCCGACCACAAATTGTTTAATTGTTGTCTTAACAGTTCTGCAGTTCTTTAAATGTCGTTCTGGGTTATTCGCCTGTGTGCTTCTACTACCTGCGAAAGAAGTATTCGGGCCTTACTTCTGCCTGTTGGAGCCACTGTACATGCTCTGGATTAGACTTTGATCTGGGGTTTTGGTAGCTATGAACTCGGCCTGACGTACTCATCTTTGTCATAGACAGTGCCTACTGTTGCACTTCAAAATAGCAAAATATTGTAACTCTCTGATTTATTTGCTTAACCATTTTATTCTAGCTCTTCATATTGTGTGGTATTGCTATAATTTTTAACGAGGAGACATTAAATTGGCAGCACTGAGGCTTAGTGGTTAGCACTGTTGCCCAGGGTACGGGGTCTGTATGCAAGGAGTTTGCATGTTCTTCACGTGCTTGGTAAGAGTCAAAAACTACAGAGGTTCCTATGATGGATGGATAATGTTAAATTGCAGTATGCTAGCCAAAATGTAATCATGTAATAATAATGTTCCATGTAACCGGAAATTGATAACCGGAAATGTTACACCACTAAAAGCAAACTAAAATTTTATTTGTACAAGGATGCTGCGCCATATTGTTCTGATATACAGGTGCATCTAAATAAATTAGGTTATCATCAAACAGGGCTATTTCATTGCACACACTGATATATTGAAAGTGTTTCTTTCTTTGAATTTTGATGATTATGGCTTATAGCTTATAAAAACCCAAAATTCATTCCCTGAAAATTTGAGTCTGGTTCAGTAGGCTGGGTGTTCACAAGTGCTGTATCCAAGCACATTAATGGAATGTTAAATAGAAGGAAAAATGTGGTAGAAAAAGTTGAACAAGCAACAGGGATAACAACAGCCTTGAGTGAATTGTTAAACGAAGCCCATGCAAGAATTTGGAAGAGATTCACAAGGAGTCGACTGCAGCTGGAGTCGATGCAGAACATGGGCTACAACTTTCACATTCCTTGTGTCAAGCCACTCTTAAACCAGAGATAATGTCTAAGGCGTCTTCCCTGGGCTAAGGACAAAAAGTACGAGAAAGTGTTGCTCAGTGGGCCAAAGTCCTCTTTTCAGAGTAAAGAACAATTTTGCATTTCATTTGCAAATTAAGATCCCAGAGTTTGGCAAAGGGTGGAGAGGCACAGAAATCAAGTTGTTTCAGGTCCAGGTTGTTCAGGTGTAAAGTTTGAACAGTCAGTGATGGTTTGGGGAGCCCTGTCATCTGCTAGTGTTGATCCACTGTGTTTATCAGGTCCAAGGTCAGGGCAGCTGTCTACCGGGAGGTTTTGTTTCCCTCTGCTGACCACCTTGTGTTTAAAAAAAAAAAAAAAAAAAAATATATATATATATATATATATATATATATATATATATATATATATATATATATATATATATATATTTATTTATTTATTTATTAGGTCTTATGTAATAATTTAATTTCGTGAGATATTGAATTTTGGGTTTCAATTAGCTGTGAGCCATAATCATTAAAATGAAAAGAAATAAACACTTGCCAGTCTAAAATATATTAGTCTGTCTGGAATAAATCTATATAATGTTTAAAAAGTTTAACTTTTTAAATTAAATTACAGAAATAAATCAACCTTTCGATGATATTCATATTTATTCCTTGTATATAAAGCTAGCCAGAATCTTATAACCAGAAATTTATAACAGGAAGTGCTGCACACTTATTAAATATTAAATTATATATTAATTAGGAATTTATTATTATTATTATTAATAATAATAATAATAATAAATATGTACTGTATATGTGTGTGTGTGTGTGTGTGTGTGTGTCGCCTGTTCTTGTTTTTTTCCTTTATGAACAGGCACTGTTACGTACAGTTTGACTGTGACGTCATATTAGCGCGTCGCACAGCGCGGGTCCTTTCTCTCCTCCCGTCTGCCAGAGGGTCATGTACAAAATCGCATAGCAACCTTCTTGCCTAGACAAATAAACCTTTAGTTTTTAAGTAGACGGATTTATTCGGTCATTGTTTAGAGACATGATGGGCGGAAGAACGAGTGCGATAGCGGCCGGGGTCGGCGCGGCGCTGTTCGTCGGGTACTGCATCTATTTTGACAGAAAACGCCGGAGCGACCCAAACTTCAAGAACAAGCTGAGAGAGCGTGAGTGCCGCAT
This sequence comes from Clarias gariepinus, assembly GCF_024256425.1. NCBI lineage: Eukaryota > Metazoa > Chordata > Actinopteri > Siluriformes > Clariidae > Clarias > Clarias gariepinus. The sequence continues at coordinate 23,369,524 of NC_071114.1, read as the reverse complement.
GCGCCCTGAGTCAGACATGTAGAACCGTAGACATGTGGGGGAGGTAGTTTAGTCCCTGTGTTGTGTGCTGGTGTTGGGATTAAGTTGTTGGTTTTTGTTTTTTTTTTTGGGAAGCGCTTCAGATCGTGGCCTTGTCCATTCATTCTCATCTCTCACTGGTGGGAAGGTAACAATGGCTTCCACATCGCGCTGTGGGTTTCACATGAAGACACATTGGGGGGACAGATTGTGATTGATTGTGTGTGATATGTTTAACAGATTGTGTACAGAGTGTTGATTGTGGTGGTGTCTTGGTGAGGGCAGTGATCCTCAACCCAACTGTCACTCAATTAATCACTGTAGCCACTTCATAAAGGCCTAGGAATGGTACAATAGCATTAATGTATAATAACACAGTAATAAGACTTTACAGGGTTTTAGCTTTTATATAACTAGCATAGTCATCTGTGGTCAATAGGAAAAGAGATTTTAGAAATAGTTAAAAAAGGTAAAAAGTAGGTTAATCAGCTTAAATGTAATCAGTGTTATTATTATTATTATTTTAGGTTGAAGCGCACGTACATGTCTGCCTGTCTCTAAAAACGAAATCAGAAAGATTAAGTTTTGTTTTTTTTTTTTTGTTTTAAAAATGACTCAAACTAAAAATATTCAGTTTATTTTCTAAAAATATCTCTTGGTGCAGGTGTTTGTTTACATTGAGCATGGAGCTTATTGGTATCTTATTTTGAAGGAAATTATTAAATCTGGCACATATGGTGCAGGTTAAACTTCAGGCAGATATCTAAATACTGCAACATTTTCAATAAATCTTGTCCAGCGGTCGATTTAAGACGCGCCTACAGTACGCTATTTTGATTTTATTTATGCTGCAGGTTTAGCATCAGGCAAAAACCCAAGTAAATTAGGTTCAAAATTTTATTGAATTCTGTCCAGACAGTTTTGCTTGATGCTATAACAAAAAACTGGCTGGACAGACATACAAACATACAGACAAAAATATTTCTGAGACTCATTTCTGCAAAAGAACGCTCCCTCAAATCACAGCTAACTGTTGACGTAAGCGCTTCTTATTCGTTGGGCTTTACTGGCGGCTTGCATCCGGAATTATTTCAGCCCTATGCTTTTTTTATGTTTAGTTTTTTTTTTTTCTTTTAGCTAATTATAAGGAACAAAACTTATGGGTAGTACGACTGCTTCTTGTTCTTCTTCTTTGTTGTTTAACAGCAGAATCCAGTTGATTACATTACAGCCAACTGTAGGTCTCCCTCATCTTTCCAGCTTCTTACTGCAGATTTTCCAGACCAGCCTTCCTTAAAACGACTAATCCATCCTTTGTAGATCTTGTCTTAACTTGTCTTTTCTTGAATTCTTCATCTAATTTATCCGTTACTTCCACACACTCTTTCTTCTCAATGAGTTACCCTTTCGGTAACACTCAGCATCTAGTTAAGTTTTGTAGGTTGCATCACTGCCACCTATAGATCCTACTTTTCTCAGCTTCCTTCACTTTAAAGCTGACTTTCAAGATTCAAAGATCTTTATTAATCTCGGTGTAAACGAAAAAAATAGAAAGTCCAGTCTCCATTAAAAACATTAAATGCTTGCTTCGCTGATCAGTGACTTTCCACTCTAAAAGACCTTTAACATTGCTCTGCGTCATCAAGTTTTATGTCATACTGTGAGCGTGTCACAGCCGCTTCTCACGGATTGTAACAGTAGGCAGCGTCATCTATCAGGCTAAACTCATTAATACTAACATTATCACCCCGAGTGTCTACAGCGATGGCGTATACAACAGGCAGAATTAAGGGCTGCCGAAACATTGGGGAAGCATGAGGAGCGGCTGCGGGTTGCTTGCACACTACTTTCATAGGTAATGGGAGCTTACAGGCATCAGAATCTGCACTCTGTCAGAGCTGCAGGTAAACTTCTGGTTATATAAAAGCCAAAACCCTGGAAACTGTTTTTACTGTCACTGTACGTTAATACTATTGTACCAGTCTTTATTTTTGTATCAGGCCTTTATTAAGTGACTACAATAATTAAAGTGACATCTGGGTTGAGAATCGCTTCCCTCGCCAAGATTGTCTCAACAAGTTGTCCCCCTGGTTATTTTAAACAAAGTAATGTGTGGCGAGAAATACTGAATTATGTATTTTATCTTCATCTTTTATAAACGTATCCTATACAAGGAAGCCTGGAGGCTGTCCCTGGAGCCTTGGGGCAGGAAGTGGAATACACCGTGGACAGGGTGCCAATCTTTTGCAGGCATTTTGGGTACGCCAATTAACCCAATCGGCATGTCTATGGACTGTGGGAGAAAACCGGAGCACCCTGAAGAAACCCACCAAGCACTGGGAGAACATGCAAACTCGCATGCACACAGCACAAAGACCCAAGGCAGTAATTGAACCCTCAAAACTGGAGGTGCTGTGCCACAGCACTAACCACCGTGCCACAGCACTGACCACCACGTCACCGTACAAACATGCACTTTGCAAACATGCACACTACAAACATAATTATAAGTCGTCAATCCATTAATAGTACTATACACATAGATTACATCTTTGTTTTAAGGATCATCACTGGCAAGACATCCCATACATCTAATACAACTTCACTGACTTCCAGAAAGTGCCCAAAGTCTTCACCAGGAGCGGTCCAGGCCCCTGCAACCCTGTATAGGATAAGTGGTATAGAAGATGAATAAATGAATAAGCATGTTTGCTTTTTATCATGTTTGGTTTTATTCGAGAATTTCTGATATTGTATTTTTCTTTCCCATGCAGCTCTGAAGGAAAGAATTACAATAATTGTTAAATGACTCATTTGTTTGAATTGTTGCAAATTGCAATCAAGCAAGATAGTTGGAAAATATAGCATTTGGGGTAAACCTGATTAACATGCATTATGAGGTTGCTAGGTGCGTATGTAAGTAAGCTGGAAGCCACATTTTTGGAAAGCTCAGAGACTTCTGCAAACTTGTTTAAAAAGGAGTGTATATGGTGAGTTTGATTCCCGGGTGATGCTGTAACCTCTCACAGCTGGAGGTCTAAAGAGATCTGATTGGCCGAGCTCTCTCAGATGGGAAGGGATGAGAGGTACTTCGTGCTCCCACATTAATCACGGCTCTATCAGGGGCATCTGTGAACTTGCGCAAGTGGAAGGAGCGGATAGCGCTGTCCTCAGAGTGTGTTACTCCGCCTCCAATGGTGCGTGAGCGAGCAATTCGAAAAGATACAGTCGGCTGGCGTCACGTGGTTCAGAGGAAACACATGATAGTCTTCGGCCCTCCCGACTGAGTGGTAGTAGTGTTAGTGGTATATATGACCTTTAAGCTGAACAAGAGATAACAGAGATTTATACTTGCAGGAAGGAAGAAGCAGAAAGCAGCACAGGAGAAAGCAGGACTGTCACGGGTAAGGACAAATATCTTAAGCTCCCGAGTTTTTTTTTATTTTGGTCCTTTGAAACACTAATGTGTGATGAATAGGACGGACTTCTAAGGTTTGTGTGCTTGTGTGTAGCTACCAGATTTGAAGGATGCTGAAGCTGTTCAGAAGTTCTTCCTGGAGGAGATTCAGCTGGGAGAAGAGTTGCTGGCTCAGGGTAAGATTCTCTGGTTGCTTTTATGATGCAGAAATGCTGCGACATCGGGAGAATTAAACTCGGAGTAGTTCAGGTGGCTTATGAAGGGCAGTGAGTGATACACACTTACTGTACTTACAGCTTTGAATAAGTTTTTGCCTGGATTTTTCTCCGATAAGAAACTTTTGGCCAAGGGAAATGTTAATATAACCTGAGTGCAGATCATTTTTTGACTCACCCTTGGATAAAAAGCAGCGTCAGCCGTCTGTCCGTGTTGTTCATATTACCCGTGTTTTCTAGGAGACTATGAGAAAGGAGTGGACCACCTGACCAATGCCATAGCGGTGTGTGGTCAGCCTCAGCAGCTCCTCCAGGTGCTGCAGCAGACCCTGCCTCCACCCGTCTTCCAGATGCTCCTCACCAAACTGCCCACCATCAGCCAGGTCAGAACCCTGCTCGTCTCTCCATCCTAAAATCATCCTAAAAATGATGGCTTTGGCAAATAACTGTGGCAGAAAACTCATCAAATAACAAGGGGACTTCATGAGCAAAAGTGCTGTTATACTGGTCGGAGCCACAAGCCCTCAGAGCCAACATTCATTTTAATGTAAACCGTTTATATGCAAATTCTTTCTAAATATGAAGTAAGTGACAATTTGGTGACTATAGTAATTTTTACGTCCTTGGCAGAAATTTGTCCTGAAGAAGCCACCCTCACTTTATGGCACGTAGACTAGGTCACTAACTCGCACTTATTTTTGGAATCTTGTTAAATGCGCTTCAAGAAAAAGTTTTCTCTGACAACCCTCGTGTTTGTAAAGTTCCCATATTTTACTATTCAGCCTCATATGAGCTCACAATAGGGGGAAATCTATTTATAGAGGCCAGGAGGATGAGGGAGAGCGAGGGCTGTACTGTAGGTGGCAGTAAGGCAACACACTAGATGCCAATCGCTGTTAAACAAGAAACAAAAAAAAACTAATTTTGTAAAAAACTAAAGGCAGGAGAATTATTTATTTATGAATTTAGTTGGAGATGCTTGAGATGCCAAATGACTGTGAATAATAAAAGTGAATTTTGTAAAATAGATCCCATTTAAGTGAAAAGTTATATTCTTTTTATATTATAAGTCTGATGACTAACACTACTATAGTAACCATTTGGTGGAGAGGGTAGTGTAATTTCACATGGTGATGAGTGGAGTGATTCACACACGTGCACTCGTGTGAGGTCACAGAGATGAAAGGTGGGTGTCCTGCTGAGCTGCTCAGGGTTCGGAGACTTGTTTAGGGATTAAGGGATTTGAAATTGTATTCTTTTGGTCCTTGGCACTATTTCCATATTGAAGTAACTCCTTTTTTTCTCTGTTTTGCAGCGCATCGTCAGTGCACAGAGCTTGAGCGATGATGACATCGAATAAGACGGGGCCCTTTTAAACACGTGCAACCCTCTCCCAGCAGTTTTACTTCTCCATGTTTAAATTAATGTTTTTCATTTTTCTCTCCATCTTTATTGTGCAAAAACAAACAAAAAAAAACTCTTCCTCCCCTCTACAACCATAGAAATTATGAAGATTTTCCTAAAAGGCAATATGAGTCTATAAATGATCTCACTAGATGATCATGTTTTTCAGTGTTTAGATAACATTTAACTGTATTTTATGGGCTAAAATGATTAAAAGGTTTGTGCTGTCCACACACACACAAACCTGTTATCGATTCTGAATGTTCTATAAATGGATGAGTACGAAGTATGATCTTCTGATTTCTTTATTCGTCAGCGAATATGCGACGCACATTCATAACAGCTGCTGTGTCACGGACTAGAACATTAGCCGACGAAGATAGAAGTTCATGCTAACACGTGATTATTATATGTAAGATGAAACACAAACGTCAGTCAGTAGAGTTAGCAAAGTTCAGATCATGTATTTATTCATCAAGAAGTTTTTTAATTCTCATGAGAGTCACTCAGGACCTCAGCCTTAACTAGACCGGCCGTGTCCTTTGAGATGAGCAGAAAATGGATGGTGCATGGTGCTCACCACGGCATTTTTACCTTTTATTTTGCAAGAAGAAGAAAAAGAAGAAAGCTTTCACATATACGAGAGGTGTTCAGGTCAAACCAGGACTTATTGTGCAGAATAGGAGTTAGGAAAGGAGGAGACCTACTTTTTATTTCTGTTTGGACACCATTAGGGTAAAAAGTTTGCCTTGTTGCTGCACATCATTGTCACTACTGACACTCTGGCCCCCCAGGAAATCGCCTTTGGCAATCTTTTTCCAATAATGGAGTTAGAACCCTTATCCTTGAAAACTGGCGGGCAACTTTCGGAAGACACTCACGTCTGTGGGAACTGAACATACAATCATTCATGACCACTACATACACATTACAGGAACTCGACTGCGAGTTACTGCCACAAACCCTGACCTCACTCCAAGTCACTTCCACTTTTGGACCATTAAAGGAACTCCAGGGAGGCCAGCATTTCAGGTGTGAATCAGACATACAGTCTGATCATGGCCTCAGTATGCTGAAAAAACGTTCTACCTTGATGGTATTTAGGCACTAGTGAGACAATGGGATAAGTGCATTAGTGGGAAATAAAGGTAGTTTTTACTCTCAGCTTTATTCTGCACAATAAAATGTCCTGGTTTGGCTTGAACACCCACCAACTTGTCAGGACGTTCGGTTCAGCTATGGTACAGCACCCCTGGAGCAGATAGGGCAAAAAAAGCTTTGCTCGAGGGCCTAAGCTTAAATCTCCAACCTTCTGATTAGTAACCGTGCGTTGTAACCATTGATCTATTCATCTTCAATATCTTCCTTATCCTGGTCAGACTTAAATTTGTCCAGTTTCTTTATATTTATGTGACATAACCAAATTAATAATTGTGTAGAAAACGTCTGGTTTTGAACAACATTTCTGTCAGGGCATGCATGATTGGTCATACACAAAATTTCTGACCTCCTACTGGGACAACTTGGCATACCTGCTTGGAAATTTCTCCTCATGAGATGACATGACATCTACCAACATGGCTGCTCACTCTGATATAAAGTATGAATAAAGAGATTCTATGTTAAATGAGTTAACATTAGTGTTTACTGTAGACCAATCAGCATAGACACTTTAGGTGGTTAAATCCAGCACACTGACCACACAGTGCACTGTACACTCGGGGAGGAGGGAAATACATCACACTTTTGGAAAGTTCAGATTTTCATGTCAATTTTATTTGGGAGCGCCATGGATGAAAAAATAAAGCAAACAGAATTCCAGACATGTGCCGAGACTGAACCACAAAGCTCAGTTCACTTGGCTGTACTCTAGTCCTGAACTCAAGACTATTTAATTTAACTCTATTTGTAGTGAATCTCTAGAGTTCTACAGCGAATGAATTCAGCTTTGTCGTAGTTTTATTAATTCATTTGTTTTTCTTTTCACTTTATTGTGTATTATTTGTCCGACACTGTGGTACACTGAAGGTGTTTGTCTTTGCTCGTATTGAGGTCATTAATATAATGGAGTCTCTTTTTTTTAAACAAATAAACGATGGATGAAGCTGATGTCTCTGCTGATACCTTTCAGTCGAACTCTGATCCCAACATTAAGAATATGATTAAATGTGAACCGGTTTACACTTTTTCTTCGGTTTGAATTTCCTTTTCGGTCCCTTTTTGGAAATGGGATCTGCCATATTTCCCGCGAAGGAGGTTGATGTTTTGTTTCCTGTCCCAAAATTTTTCTTGAACGGTCTCCCTGTGGGTTTGCTGCTCTCGGCACGCCTGGGTCCTTTAAAGTTTGCCTGCTGTGGTCCTTTTCTTCTCCCTGCTGGGCCTCTCCCTCGCTTCTCGTTCTCCTTTTTCACCTTCTCCTTCTTCACCGAGCGTTTCACCCTGATCTTTCTGTCGAGCAGCTGGGAGCCGTTCAGCTTCAGGGCTAACATGACGGCGTCTGTGCTCTGCGAGGAGACAGTGTGTGATGCGTTCACTCTGTGTGTTTCTAAAGTTCTAGAATGATGTGTAAGGGATAACATCTTTACACCAAGGTGTGCTCACCTCAAAGAGAATGTAACCGAAGCCTTTTCCTTCTCCAGTATTTCGGTCCCTCACCAATCGCACAGCCTCGACTTGGCCACACTCCTCGAAATGCTGGCGGACAGGCAGTTCCTTTATATCTGTGAGGAATCATGATGAAATTGTTCACAAGACAGACGTGTTAATACAAGTTTTATTATCTGAGGAAATGTTTGACAGCTACAATGACTTAAAACTGTGTACAGGGTATATTATGGGAGTTAATGATAAAACAGGTCTCTACATTAGGAAAGTCTGATACCAAACTCGCAGCCTGTCAGTTTAAAGAAAATAGCAAAAAACAAAAAATTTTTCCACACAATTCTTATAAAATCTCAGCTCTTCTGTTGGATTGTGCGACACAGGCCAGCCTTCACTCCCCACGCTCATTCCCACACGTGATCCTGTCACTAGTTGGCCGATTTTCCGTCCTTGAACCACTTTTGGTAGGGTGCTGTCCACTGCAGCTTGGGAACATCCCACAAGAGCTGCATTTCTTCCAGTTGCTCTGACCCAGTTGTCTAGCCATCACAATTTCGCCAGTGTAAAAGTCACTCAAATCCTTACGCATGGCCATTTTTTCTGCTTCCAACACACCAACTTCAGTGGAAAAAGTTCACTAGCTGCCTAATATATCCCACAAACTTCCAGCCGCCATTGTAATGGGATATTGTAACTGCACCCACTGCACCAAGGGCCAAATTGTGATGGCTAGACGACTGCTTCAGAGCAAATCCAAAACTGCAGCTCTAGTGAGATGTTCCCATATAAACATGATCCACGACACATTGATGCATCGCTCCGAAGGCTGACCCATGTAGTCCGACCCAATAGAGGAGCTACTGTAACTCAAACTGATGAAAGGGTTAATGCTGGTTGTGATAGAAAGGTATAGTGGCAAAAGGGGGACCTACTCAATATTAGGTGGGTGTTATGGCTGATCAGTGTGTATAATAACAATAACCACTTTTTCATCATTATAAGGTCTGCCTGAAATCCCCTTAAAATATACTTTAGAGCCCCCGATTGGAGCAGTGGTGAAACACTTTAAGCTAAGAGCTCTCCCAGAGGGGAGGGATGAGAGGTACTTAATGCTTGCACATTAATCACGGCTCTTCAGCCAATCAGGGGCGTCTGTGAGCGCACGCAAGTGGAAGGAGCGGCTAGCGCTGTCCACGGAGTATGATCTGTTGCCCAACGGTGCGTGAGCGAGTAGTTGGAAAAGATGCAATGGCTGGCGTCACGTGATTTGGAGGAAACATGCGATAGTCTTCTGCCCTCCTGACTGAGTGGTAGTAGTAGCCTTAACGTGGGAGCCCCCTAGTGACGGGGAGGAATTGGACACGACTAAATTGGGGAGAAAATCTGGGGGAAATCCCCCACCAAAAAAAAAAACACTTTAAACAGGATTTGAGAGAAAAAAGTTATTGAAGAATTATCTCAGACATATGACCTTGGTGTGACCTGACATTTGTTTGAATCTAACTCTAACCCTAAGCCTATGACACCAGAAATGTGTGTGTGTGAGAGAAAGAGAAGGTAGACACTAACCATATGGAAGGTTGCCCACAAAGATGGACCTCTTATGGTCATGCTAGAGGACAAAAAAACAAAAACAAGCGTTAACAGCCAGCACACACTCCTTGTACCACATGAATTTTTAAACTTTAGCTTTCTATAATACTCACTGCACCGTGCTTAGAAACACGATCCACTCTGATGTAAAAGTCTTTCTCGATCTCCAAACCATTCCTACGACACATTTCCTATGAGTTACGTATTTATAACTGATCCCACACACACACACACGTCTGCCAAGAAGATTCAAGTAAGGAATAGAACATGTCTCTAGGTGATGAGATGCCCTGAAATGTCGTATTCCTTTCATATTAAAGTGTTTTTTTCCCCCAGTAGTTAAAGGATGGTGCATTGTACTTTTTAGCTGTTTAAAGTTACACAATTTGTGTTGTAAAGATTTTATAGCAGCTATAAAGAGTCGCCTCACTAGTCTTTCTGTTTCTAAGACAAATAAGACAACCACAAACATGCAGCTTGTCGACCTCCTCTGTTCTAATGGCTTACCATAGTGGATGACTTACTGACACTGGAGACCTTAAGATGTTAAACATTTTCCCCGGATGATTAAATGTGTCTTTATTAACCTACAGCGCATTTTATTAAGATTATTAGACTTGGATGATGTGACGCATCTGCCGTACAGGTTCTTGTTAGTTACAATGAGAACATTATTATAAACTCAAGCTTTGCCATGTAAGCAGGACTTGGAATAATAATATACGCGTGTACAGTTTGTGTGACCTTTGTAGGGCGTTTGCTGCTCCGGCCTCATCCTTGAACACCACATAGGCGTTGATGCTTGTTTTTTTTGGGTCGACTTGGCGTCTGGGAACAGAAACATGAAAGTTATATAAGAGAAATTGCAAAAAATCAAACTGTGTGTATTATATATATATATATATATATATATATCCGTGTGTATGTGTATACGTGTGCATTAAAAGACATACCGGATAGCGGCGACCTTACGGGACATCGTCGGATCTTCCCGAAGCTGGAAGGGAACCACAATCAGAAATCTACTACATAAAGTCTAGCTTTTAGTAGGAAGTGATGAACACTTACAACTGAGCGAAAGCGCATGGACTCGATGGCTCCCACATCTTTAAAGATCTTTTTTAAATCCTGTTTAAAATAAATAAATAAATACATAAAACAGGTTAATAAGGGGGAAAAAGATGATATTTTGAGATGTTTGGCTTGTAACCGGATCCTGCACAGATACTCCTTCACCTTCTTTGAGCAGTTAACAGGCAGGTTGCCAACAAATACGGTCCTTTTCAGTTTAATTCTCTCTTCGGCCTTGTTCCTGGAAACTTTACGCCTTTTCGCTTCTAGTTCCTCCTCCAGCGTTTCTTGGTCATGGTTTGCTTCCCGAGCTTTGCGCTTAACCTTCTTTGGACCTTTTTCCTCCTCGGCCGTGTCTGCGTTATTTAAGGCTTCTTCCCTGGAAAGTGACACGAATGATTCGTTTACAGCCGTTCGAACTTAATTGCTAAAACAGTATCGGATACAGCGATATTTTTCAAACCTTTCCTCCAGCTTCTTTTCAGCTGCTGATTTTAGTTTTGTCTGCTTCTGTTTTACTGATTCTCCTCCACCTGGCGCACAACCTGCTTCCTGTTTCACGGGACTGGCCTTGGGTTCTGGCTGCAGAGACACGAAAGAGACATCGTCAACATTACCACCAAACATAGCATAAAGACTGAAAAGTTAACGCTGGAGCGTCTGCGTTTTCACTTCAGTCCACTTTACTACATTAACAGTTGTGGTCCAAGGGGAGAATTACAGTCAGAATCAATCCACACTCTCAGTGTACAATTTATTGCAATTCAAATTTTAGAAAAGACAAATTCATTATTTTTCGACACAATGCCCTTGCTTTTCAATACACCTCGTCCGTATGTCAACAAGCTTTTATATTCCCTCATTAAAAAATGTTTTTACGGCTGAGCTGCGAGCTATGAATGCACCGCTGTCTTCGCTTCTTCATCAGAAATGAATCTTTGTCCTCACAGAGCTGCCTTCAGGGAACCAAACAGGTCCAAGTGAGACAGAAAGAGATCAGGACTATAGGGAGGATGCTTTTACATAATGTCGACAGTGTAGTCAGGAATGTGTGGATGTGTATCGTTTTAGCTCTTCAATGTTCTTTAATGCACTGTTAATTGTTGAACCTTTTTTCCTGATAATTCCTTTCTATTTCCCTCGTTTCAGTGTTTGACTGTAGTTTCTGTCATCAGCACATTTACTTCTTAATTTTGTACATGCTTGATGCAGCACTACTCTTAGCTGACAGTCTCTTCTCTAAATTATACATCATGATGAATATTGTACAGTACATTAAAAATGTTGAGGTTCTCTTTGGGAGTGACAAGGATACGATCACAAGGATAGGATCAAGAATGAGTTCATCAGAGGGACAACCCACGTTAGATGTTTTGGAGATAAAGTCAGAGAGGCCAGATTGAGGTGGTTTGGACATGTTCAGAGGAGAGATTGTGAATATATCGGTAGAAGGATGCTGAGGTTGGAACTGCCAGGCAGGAGATCTAGAGGAAGACCAAAGAGGAGATTTATGGATGCAGTGAGAGAGGACATGAAGTTGGTTGGTTTGAGAGAAGAATATGCAGAGGAGAAGGTTAGATGGAGGCAGATGATTTCGCTGCCATTAAACAAAAAAAGAAGCTGTTCTTATTATGGCGGTCATTATGGTGCGTTTATAAAAATACATTTGACTAGAAAAATGTCTAATATTAATGATGAGAAAACAGCCAAAAAAGACAAGGTTTGGCCTGAAATTAGATTTTCAGTAGGGTTGCAATTTCTTTTTTGAACGTGTTAACAATTAATAATCAATTGATTATTAATAATTAAAGATCACTAGATGCCCTCAGTTTTAAGCTTTTTTTTTTAATTATTGCCATAATACAGAGCTTCCTAGACAACGATTTATTGGTGGCAGGTCGCTACATTACCAACACTGACCCCCACATTATACATTTATATATTTGTTTTTTAAAAACAATTTAAAAAAAAATATCGATTAATAGTAATAATTAATGTAATACATAATCATTAACATTTCTACTTTCCATTAATAGAGTTCATGATGTGATTTTTTTTTTTCTTTCTAACATTTACTTGAGCCATGAGTAAAGAGCTCTAAGGCTTGGTAGTTTGCTGTGCTGCTCTCATGATTAGATGACTACACACTATGAGTCTAATCAACTCAGTGTGTTAATCAGACCTCAGCCTAATGATCCTCCTGTGCCACATTGCCAAAAGCGCTTATACATACTGGACAGATGACAGCTAACATCTATACAGAAGCTTGAAAGTGTTTCGTTCAACGTTATCTGATCTAAAACCAAGGAACTTCAACCAACTGAACAGACGGCTTTGCATGAATCAGAGATTGAATACTAAAAGTGTTTTTAAAGGTTGTTTCATTAGCCTGGATTAAGCACATCTCACAGACTCCTCAGGCTGATTTAACAGTTTATTATTAATAATATAACAGCTCCAGCTGGAATAAAGCCTCATTTTGTATTTGCATGTCACAATAACGAAGACATTTTAAAGCATTAAATAAAAGATATGTGTAGGGGCTGGATTTCAAAGTATCTAGTGTTCAAAGTATCAAAGGTTTATTCTAGTTAAAGGAGATCCTACATTGGGACTCCATGAGTGGCATTGTAGTCACTTTCTGCTGTGAGGTGTTATGTAAAAATGTTCTATAATGATGTTTTTTTCCCCCGAAGGTTTATTGCCTGTTGTCTAGCAACCTAATTGAGTGTATGTGTGTATATGTCTATAGCATTTCTGAACTCCATCAAGCAAAGAAAACAACTAAGGAGATTTGAAATTGCTGTAACTAGATTAAGAAGTCTTCAACACGTTATCAAAACCTGGAAGGATAGTACTAAATAGTCAACTTTGTTGAAGAAATGAGGTCGGAAAAAGATCACGAACGGCGATCACTTGGTGAAAGATTGGATTTTGGAGCAATGGAAAAAGGTCATGTGGTCTGATGAGTTCAGATTGACCCTATTCCAAAGCGTTTGGTACTGTATATCAGGGTAAGAAGGTACAGGCCTCTGGAGGCAGTGTTATGATATGGGGTGGCCTCAGGTGATCAGGTCTAGGCTCAGAAATGTTATGTGGTTATAATAAAATGAAGTCAGCTGACCTGAATGTACTGAATGACTAGGTTATTACATCCCATCATTTTAAACCGTGAAAGAGGTGGTTTTGGGAGTAGGAAGAATAATTTTTACACAAGATCTGGCCTATAAAGCTATAGCTGACTGAATGAAATCTTAGTGTGTGAGACTTTTTTGGCCAAACAGTGTATAATTATGCTACAATGTGTGTTTGTCAAAATGACAAACAAATTGAATAAAATGCTTCTGTACCTGGTCGGCTCACAGTGGAACGTACTGCTCATATCTGTCAGCAAGTGTAGCTTGATACCGTGCTGCATGCTGTGATTGTGATGTGAAACTCAACAACAAAATACCTCTGCTAGCTAGTCACTTATTTAAATGTGATTTTATGTTCAAAGTATCGGACCTGTGTTTTATCAGCATTGTGCTAATGGATGACACGCATGCATACTTACTTTTGGTGCTGGTACGAAGACCAGTGTGTTCTTTGTGGTTGGGACTGAGAATAGTGAGGACAGCGTCCCAGATGTAGTCTGATCTGCAGGCAGGCTGTCTGATACCAGGCCGACGACATAATTCTTCGGCTTAGCGGCGTCAGCAACCGAGGCATCGCTGAGAGACGAAACACAGTCAGGGGAAAAAAAAGTGACAAAAATTATTTAAAAATTGTTTTACAATTTAAAAAAATGCTTTCGAATAAGAAACCAAAAGTTGAAAGAGACAGATTGATCGATGATAAACATATTATTATAGCATTTAGACTTTATGTTGTAATGCACTGCTCAAATCTAACAGTTAAGCTGCTTTAAAGATACAAAATTTTACCTCTCCGATCTAAAAGCTCAACTAGTCGTTATTGTCACATACACGTATCAATCATGATAATATCGGTACAGGACAAAAACCCACTTATCACTCTTGCTAGACGCTTTAAATAAAAAATGCTTAAAATGCTTTTAAAAAATTGACTGTCATAGATATTGAAGTTTAAATAATTTCTGCAAAAAAAAAATCTCTGAAATCTAAGGCAGTGCAAACAATCTGTGACCTGATAAAAATCCAGTCTCATCAGATTTCAATGAGTCAGTTCTTTCAGGACACAAACTGCTGTAACTTTACATTTTTAAAGATATCTTCAGACTTATGTAATTTTGTTGCTATCAAAAGTGATAGAAATGAGACCTGAAGACACTGATTTTTTTTTAAGCAAAAAGTTTTTTTTAAGCATATAATACACTAAAAGAAGCATCTGAATTTGAGACACAGCAGACTCTACCACCCTTTAGAGACTTTATCAAAAAGCACACTTACTTAAAAACCCACAATTTGCCCTTTCTTCAAACTTCATGAGCTAATTTGTCTCAAATCCACTCTTTACAAACGCTAACACAAGTGTAAAACACTGCCACCGCAAATTAGCAGAAAAGTGTGTGCATTAGAAGCCGCATCATGCTGCATATGCGTTTTGAGACTTTCGATAAACTTTGAACATTTTCATCCTGTGTGGAATGAGTGAGTTATTTCCTAAGTTTGTTTAAAAATAATAATTATAGAGTATTATAGAGTTATATCCTGCTGAGTTAAATGTTCAACTCTTGTATTCGAAGTTGTACTGTATTGTTTAAATGCTGTGCTTGGTTTTTAAGTCAGAAAACTAATGCTATAAGGAATGGGCTACATTTAATTAATCATTAAACTTTTTAAAAAGGTTCTCCAGATTCAGAGTTGGGAACATGCCCCCTATGCAGTGCACCATGATCAATTCAACCTGGAAAGCAACAGATAACTACAATTATATTGTACATGTTATTATAGATGGGAAATAAAAGACCTGTTATTACTGTAAGTTATAGTAACATCAAAGCCAAATGACCTGGTGTGTCAAAATATAAGCACACAATGATGCCAAAGTGAAAATCTGACACAAAGAGTCATTTGCACTGCCATAAAAAGTACACATTATTTTTAATCATTTCTGTATGAAAGTGAGTATATATAGTGAGTATCAATGCCAGACCTCTTCGTAGCGTGCTTCTTCTTCATGCTTTCTTCTTCTTGTTGTTCTTTAAGAGCTACTTATTTAGGTTCGACATTAAAATATAACGTTGCATGAAAATGATTTTAAAAGATATATTTCGTAAATCAAGTTGTACAAAGCAAACAAATCTGGAAAATCAGACCCTTTTACGTTGCACTTCTCCAAAACACGTTTTCATATGCGCATCAGTTTTCATTTCCGTCGGAAAACCATGCCGTTAACTCTACGTTCCGGCCTCTTTTGATTAAAAATACATATAAAAAAAATATATATATATTCCAGTACTTAGATTATGTGTATTACAATAAGAATTAATATTACATCTTAACTTGACGTTTTGACGTTTGAGCACGAAGTCTAAAAAGAGGAAATGTTGCGTCGTGTAATAGGTTAGTTCCTGTTTAGGTGTGTTTTCACGGACCGTATTTGTGTGCGCACCGTTAGTCACTGGTGATGGGAGAGGCGCGTGAAGGCAGCTCGCGTCAAAACACGGAAAGAAATTAATTACAGGTTTGAAGTTTATTTATTTCCTCTTGTGCGATAAAGATACACAGGTGTGGGTTTGGAGGGGAGATTAGTAAAGAAACATGATGACAAAGCGGTTAGCAGGACAGCTGGCGCGCGCGCGCGTGTGTGTGTGTGAGAGAGAGAGAGCGCGAGCTAGAGCAGGGCTTCTCAACCTTAGTGGTAAGCAAATGTCTTGAAAAAAAAAACATGTTCTTATAATTTACAAGCAACATTACTTAATTAAAAGTACATTTATGTTTAATATACTGTGAGACAGAATACATTCAAACCTAGTGGAAAACATGTCACTGTTTACTATAAGATGCCTAAACCAAAGCAACTACAACTTTAAAGCAAAATATATAATATAAGCGTCAGAAAGATTCAAAATACATTACAAGTTAATGCAAAAGTAATGGCACTGTTTGTCTGCAAATTGTTGCTTGTAAACCGAAACACTAAAACGTTTACAGGTGTTTTAGGATTAAAAAAAAAAAAACTATGAGAGAAAAATCTTCTTTGACTGACGTACATAAACAAACTAAATGAGCAAAGTGTGTGCATGTGTGTGTTTTTATTGATGTCTAAATAAACACATCAAGACATCGTAACACCAAAATCCTTTGGTGGAGGATCAAAAGATTGCATTTTGAAAAGGGGATTTTTCATCTCCATCTCAAACCAAAATCAAGCACGTAAAATATGCGACACATGAACGGCCCCCCCAGGGAAGTCGAAATACACAGCAGCCCAGTCTGAGAATCCCGGAAGGTTAATTGAAAGAAGTGCAGCAAATACTACAAATAATTTTTTATCAACGATATATTAATTTAATTATCTGTATATAAAAAAAAACTGAAATTCACTTTGTCTGTTGATGGGTGCTGTTTGGCCAGTGACCGGCAGGTGTTTGAACAGGTAGTCACATTCGATTATCAGCTTTTATGTCATATCGTAGGCATGTCACAGGTGTACCTTACCCAATGTCACAGTAGCATCATCACGTTTATGACATATTATCTGCGTGTCTTAAGCCAACCTCATAGAATATAACAGCAGGCAACAGTGTCTAAGCCGAAGACAGAAACATCAGGTCCAGCTCATAGCTCCATAAAATTGGCCGAGCGAGCAGTGAATTGACCGCACACTACAGTCGCACGCAATGGCAGCACACAGGTGTCATATGGTTTTGGGCACATAACCTTGTAAGTAACATGTATCATGCTTTCTTCTTGCAGAAATTTGTCAAATTTCCTTAAAATGCCACCTCCGAATGTCTGTCTAATGTCCGAAAAACTTCAATGCATTATAGAGGGCACAGTCCTCAATCACACTTGTTATTTACAGCATTCAGTCAGTTGCCTGAACTTGTTGTTGTCGTCGGTCTTTCGGCTGCTCCCGGCGAGGGGTCGCCACAGCGGAATACCCAGTCCGCACTACTGACGCAACCCTCCCATCTTATCCGGGCTTGGGACCGGCACTGCATCTAGTGGCTGGGGTTTTGGGCACTGGCTGGGAATTGAACCCGGGCCTTCCGCATGGACATTGGCATAAAAAAGGTGTGGTCGCCAGAGGGAGACACTGAGCTTTTCTTCTTAGATTTGGATTCTGACATCCTTGTCATGACCACTGACAGAAAACGTCGAAGTCTTGTGTGTCCGTGCCTGCAGGACAGAACATGAAAACTTGTTAAATGAAAGCTTGTTAGCTGACAGTTGAACACTCTGACGTTAAACACCAAACACTCACCGGTAGTCGACGTTGCCATGACAACCATATGTCAAACAGGGAAACTATAACATTTAGTCTTAATCTCAGGCCAGGATCAGGGAAGAAGGCATTAAAGAGACTTTATTTATAAAAAAAATTTAAAGGAAGGCTGGACTGAAAAATTGGCTTTGAGAGGCCATGAAGATGCAGGAGAACGAGACCTACAGTTAGCGGTAATGTAACTCTAACTAGATTCCAACTGCTGTTAAACAACAAAAAGAAGAAGGAACATCGTAACAATCTCCAGATAGAGTACAATATTAACAAGTTTTTATTTCAAAGTAGACTTTACATACACTTTATCTGCAGGGATTTTCTTAAAAATATTTTTTA
Organism: Clarias gariepinus; assembly: GCF_024256425.1. Lineage (NCBI taxonomy): Eukaryota > Metazoa > Chordata > Actinopteri > Siluriformes > Clariidae > Clarias > Clarias gariepinus. The sequence goes on along the minus strand of NC_071114.1, from coordinate 23,351,455 downwards.
TCTTATCTTTTCCCTTATCTTATCACACTGTATTATTGCATTCCTAATTTGAGATGTGGTGATGGGTCCGGAATGACTTTAAGAAACCCTGTAGCTGATAAGGTCTTGATAAGATTTCAATAATATTGATGTGCCCCAGTTTAGATTTGATTGTTTTTCTTTACGGTTAATAAATAATTGCTACATGTCTTTGAAAACTTACAGTGCTTTATTAAGTCTGATTTTCTATAAAAGCAGATCTGACAGTAACATTGGTTCTGGCTGTGAGGCCACTCACAGCCTTATATTAATGCACCAATTCTAAAACCTTTTATTTTCAAACTTAGGAAACACAGGCTGCATTTTTACTTTTTTAACTTTAAGGCCAACAAATAAGTAAGCAAACAAAAAACAACTGTGATAGTGTAAGTAAAAAAAAAAACTGTAAATAAGAAATAAAAAATAGACTGTTGCATCTTGAAGCTGTTACATATGCTGGACCTTGTAGTAAATATTTCTTTAATGGTGTATTTTGTGTTGTTTAGTGGGGTATGAGGATTCAAGAACAGGATATATGTACAATGGAACAGATGCCCGAGGACACAGTGGGCCGGCGGGTGCTGTGTGATGGAGAACGGGCCACGGTGCGATACGTCGGGACAGTTCCACCTACCACAGGTGACTGCAACTTTGTGAACTTTAAAGACCTGACAGTTGTATACAGTATTGTGCACATTTTGTTATACAGTTTTGGAACAAGTTTGGATTGCTTTTCTACATTCTAGAATAACACTGGCATTAGGGAATCAAGTAACAACAACAATTAGTTGTTGTTTTAAAACATGAAGGTCAGCTGTTCTGGAATAGTTTTTGCAAGAACAATATTGTGAAGTGCATTTGCAAAACCCATCAAGCACCATAATGAAACTTGTAAAGCAAGACTTTGCAGCCTCAAAAATCACCAATTAACAATTAATGAGAAAAGACAATCTAATTATAAGGTGTGTCCAAACTTCTCACTAGTACCGTATATGTTTATCATGTCTGCATTATTATATACAAAACTGAAACATTACCATGTGCAAAAAGTACCAGAAGAACTGGCTTATTCTCCAGCACACTCAGTAAAATCTACCAGCTGTTTTACTTATAAAATTGCACTAATCTGTATCTAACACTACTGATTATTTTTACGCCAAATATGACTGTTGATTTTATTAATCATTGGTGCTCCTTATAGAAGTTTATCTTGTGTAGTATCTTCTTTGGTTCTTCTAAAGCATCTTTGCTTATGACATTGGTTTTTATGTTACTAAGACTTTTGCCCAGTACTGTAAGTAAAACAGCTGTTTATGTTTTACTGAGCATCCTAGTTCTTCTTCAAAGTTCTTCTGGTAACTTTGTCACACTTGCTCCTTTTTATGGTTTTAAAAATATTGAATGGTTTTTAACATACAAATACAGACATGATAAACAAACAGTGTATAACAAAGTGTTTTAAAGGTGAGGTTAAGGCTTTTTTCACAGTGATTCACTTTTCTATTTGGATTTTTTTCTTTTAAAGAGACTTGTGACTGCAAAAAAATTAAGATGTTATGGTGTCATGTAATAAAATGTACATGGAGCTAATATAATACTTAATAAAGTTTAAGTCAGGTTGTTATGAGTAAAAAAAAACATTGTTGTTTTTAAAACACATTCATTTATAGTAAGTAGATGATAATCATACCAGTTAATTGATTATAGATTACAGTCACCAAAACATATACACTACCGTTTTAGAACACTTTCAAATTTCTTTTTTCTTGTTTAGTGATTTATTTTCTACATTCTACAACAATCCTGGGTTTTTCAAAACTATAAAATAACACATATGGGGTTAGGTAATTATGTAACAACAAGGAAAAACAACAGTTAGTTGTTATTTTAAGACACAGAGGTTAGTCTTTCTGTAATAGTTCTTGCAAGAACAGTATTGTCAAGTGCATTCGCAAAATCCGTCAAGCACCATAATGAAACTGGCTCTCATAAAGACCATCCCAGAAGGGCGAGACCAAAACCTACCTCTGCCGCAGACGAGAAGTTTATTTATCAGCTTGAAAAATTACCAATTAACAGCAACTCAGATTAGAGGCGTTATAAAGTCTTTACAGAGCATAAGTAGCAGAAACATCTCAATATCAAAGAAGATTAATGCATTTTTGGACGCCTTTAGCATTCGTTTACAATGTAGAAAGAAATAAAAATCAGGAACCATCATGGAGTTAGAAAGTGTTCTAAAACTTTTGAATGGTAGTGTATTTACGAGTAAATAATAACACATTAGCAGATTTGGTTGTATGTCACAGATTGCACTTTGTGAGCCACTTGAATTCTCTTTAATTAAAGGATTGTGGCTTGGTGTGGAGTGGGACAATCCAGAGAGAGGCAAACATGACGGAAGCCATGAAGGAGTCCGCTACTTTACCTGCAGGTAACTGACATGCTTAAGCTAGGATGAGAATTTCATCAACCTCATAATCTTCAAAAAATGTGTGTATTACCTGATAAAAAGTGTCCTGACCTGGAAGGAAAACTAAAAGGATTAAAAACTTTCCACCTAATCTCCTTCGGTCATATATAAGGGTATATTATTTGCCTGCCTGCTGCTCTCTCTCTCTCTCTCTCTCTCTCTCTCTCACTAAAGGCAAGAGAGAGAGTGTGTGAACCTGCACGGCGTGCACACACATAACGATAGGCTGAGGGAGAAAATGCGTGCGATCAGCCACTTCTACAGCGCAAGAGAGAGAAAAACCTTTGGCTTAGTTGTGATCAGGTGACGCTCAGCGTCAAAACAAAAGGCGTATGCGTGATACATGATACTCGGTACTCGTAAACCAAGACAATGCTAGTTTTTCAAGTCAAAATTTATTAAAAATCTTTGCTCGTCTTGCGGAACACTCGCAAACCGCGTTACTTGCAATCCTATACAATACCTATACTAATCTTATACTGCTATAAGATTGCAGTTAATTACCTTTAGCTTGTAGATTTGATTACAGCACACAATGTGGTAACCAGTTCATGTGTGAAAATTATTCTTCCTGGTCTAAGAACCACTCTTTCACAATTTAGAGTCCTAGAATATGTCTGTGCTGTCAGAGAAGAAAAACTTCCTTTGATGTAATCATATGATCATTCAGCACATTTAGGTCATCAGCTGACTTCATTTTATTGCCACATAACATTTCTGAGTCTAGACCTGACCAACTGAAGCAACCCCAGACCCAGAGGCTTGTACAGTGGCCACTATGCATGATGGGTGCATTGCTTCATGTGTTTTCCTTTTTACCCTGATGTACCCATCACTCCTAAATGGAGTTAATCTGAACTCATCAGACCACATGTCCTTTTCCACTGCTCCAAAGTCCAATCTTTATGCTTCCTAGCAAATTGAAGTTTTTTTTTTTTGTCTGATTAGTCTCACTAACGAGTGGCTTTCTTATGGCCATGCAGCTGTTTCATCCCAATCCTGTGAGCTCTCATATTGTGTTTGTGGAAAGGCTTTTAATTTTACTGTTAACATAGCTCTTTTTTTTACCATGAAACTTCACCAAGTGTTTTAGTGATCTCCATTTATGATTTTTTCCTCCGACCACATTACTTCCACAAAGTTCACAGCTCAGTGAGTTTTCAACCTAGTTCCAGTAATTTAAAATCTCCTTAGTTGTTTTCTTTGCTGATGCAGTCCAATAATTTGACCCTTCTGAAATGGTAACTTTTTTTAGACCAGACAGTGTATAATATAATATAATAAGCTACAATTACTATGAGTAGGCAAAGGCACCACCAATACTCCTGTATGGATCAATAGCAGTAAGAACAGCGCACGGGTTTCAAAACTGCAAAATATAAATACTTTTGGAACCCATTGTGCTGTGAGACACAAAACATTTCCCCTAACAGTACTTTCTTCTATTTGTAAATCTTGTAGAATGTACTACTATGTTTTATCATCTCATGTCATGTCATCTTATCATCAAGTTTGATTATGAAAGAATGTCTAGTGCTGATATTTGGTTTGTGTTCTTCTCTGTCTCATAAGTCATCCCTCAGGTGGCTCGTTCGTGCGGCCTAAAAAAGCCAGCTTTGGAGTGGACTTCCTGTCTGCAGTGAAGCACCGCTATGAGCTGGATCTGGACCAGGCCATTGGAAATGAAGTTACAATTTCCACCAAGACTGTGAAGATGGTCGGCTTCGAGTCTGTTCTAGAAAAACAGCGGTGAGTAAAGAGATGCATGTAAGGGTGAGAGTTCGAGTGAAAGCTGACACACTCTGCAGCTCGAACAGATCAGAACTTTGGTATCAATGTCTTGTTTTTTTTTTTTTTTGCTTTTAATTTTTTTAAACAGGATGGGAAATCTAGCAGAGATTGCGCTCATAAACTGTGAAGTGTCTGGTCCAGGGCCTGAAAATGAGATCAGGAATAGCACACCCAGTATCCTTTTAAGGATCAATACATAAAAGAAAACTTTCTCCATGTAGATTCTGTGGTAAGTTACGTTAAGTCCTGTGTGTGTGTGTAGTATATGGGGTGTTCCTTTAACCTGTCCTCTCAGAAGTAGTTTCTCTGGATCTCTCTGGAAATCTTCTCAGCTCATGGGAGGTTGTGGCTGCAATTACAGAGCAGCTAGAGCAACTGCAAGTACTCTGTCTCAGGTAGATATCTGTCCATCATTCCATCCATTCATCCATTAATACATTACACCTGTCTATCCATTACTGTATATCATTCATCAATTAATTACATCCATTCACCCATCGATTTGAGTAATCCATCTAACCATCATTTCCTTTTATTAAATTAATTACATCCATCACTTGCATGTATCCATTCTGTCCATCCAACAGTTACATCCATCTAACATCATATCTAACCACTCCATCAAATCCATTGCATCTATTTCATTCATCGGTTCCTTTCATGAATTCATCAATTTACTAATTATATTTATTTCCACATATATCCATCCACCCAATTTATGTTCACCAATTTTTCATTTAAATCACCTATACACATCCATCCATCCTAATTATGACCATTCTTCCACTCAACTACCAATCCCAATTATATCATTCACCATCCATCTGAATTTTGTCCATTTATTCATCCATCAATAAATCCATTGAATCAATTAAATCCATTTTACACTTAATTTCCTTTCATTAAAACCATTTGTCATTCCATCTATCAATTCATTTATTTAATATAAACAACCATGAAAATTGTCCATCCATATTTTACTTACATCAGTTATAACCATCTATCCATCCAAACTATGTCTATACATCCCTGCATCCATTAGAGGTTGGCGATACTGCAAAATTGTGCATCAATCCGATACCAAGTAAATACAGGGCCAATATCCGATATCTGTATATATCTGATACCGATATTGATACCGCTATTTTTTTATTTTTAGCACACAATATTAATGACATTTACAAAATTATTAATTTTGGTCTACAGCCTATCCACTTGTAGCTTAAAAAAGCAATCCTTTAGTATCATTAACATTAATGAAGATTTATAAATATTGTAAAAAATGTGTTATTCATTTTTAGTTGTCCATAAATACATTGTTAACAAATGACATTTTATTTGTAAAGTGTTACCATTTTTCAACACCGGCAAAATAATCACTTTACTTTTAATATAAAACCGCAGTTTTACAAAAAATACCACAGTTAAACTATGGTTAGTGTAAGCATTGTTAACTTGTGGTTTATATTACCCATGGTTACTTTTTGTTACAACAACTATGGTAATGATACTTCATGCTGAAGATCCAATATGACTAAAAACATTTCTCAATCTTTACCAGTGTTAGCTACCTGGATATTTCTGAAGCTGAAAGAACTCTGCCAGCGTGACTTTTGTCTCGCTGACGGCGGGGCTCTGTCTGAAGGATTGGCTCCTGTCTTTCTCTTTGTAGTTCCACGCTCTCTTTGTCATGTCGTTTTATGTGTTTGTGTAAGTTGGTGGTGTTACCACAGCGAATGACCTTTTCACAGACGTCGCAATTTGCTGTGTTTTCATTCACAGCAGTAAAATATTTCCACACAGCGCTCGTTTTTTATCTGCCAGCTCCATGATACAAAGTCAGACACGCACCTCGCTCTCACTCTCTCTGCAGCTGCTTGTTTTTGGCGCTGCTGAGTCACGTGAACAATGTGCATGACGCGCGAAAGGAGCTGCATAAGAGAAAGCATTACATACAAGCTCATTTTAAATATTATATTTTATGCAAAATAAATAAAATCACTGGTTTAAAAAAGCCCTTAATATCGATATTTTTACTTTTGGATTGATAATTTTTAATACAACCCCTTTATCAAAATTATCGATATTAAGGATTGATACGCCCACCCCTAGCATCCATCCATCTAACCATTTAAACTGTCAATCATTTCATCCATCCATCCATCTACCCATCCATTCTTATTATGCTTATTCATGCATCCATCCAGCCATTCTAATTGTCAATCCTTTTATTCTTCCATCCATCCATCCATCAATCCATCTATACATGTATTTATTGTAATAATGTCCATCTATACATCCACCCATCCATTTGTCTATTCTAATCATGTTCATCCATCCATCCATCATTTCCATATGCCCATTGTAATGACATCTATACATCCAACAATCTTTCTCTGCTAGTTCTAGTTTATCTATCCATCCTGAGTAACCCCGCTACTGTATCTATTTATTCTAGCTACAATCGACTAGCGATTTCCTTGAATCCATTCAACCTGAGCCACGCCTTCTCCCATCTAAGGGTCCTGATGCTTAACAGTTGTGCTATCACATGGTCTCAGGTAAAGGACAGACACACACACCTGTTGAGTATATGATGTGTTTATCACTGTTTTATCCTTCTTAAAATGCACAAGCCATATTTATTACTCTCATTAGAAGTCTTATCGAGTCACTGCGCTTTCTGTGTCATTTCAGGTGCTCCAGTGCGCCCCCATGTGGCCACAAATAGAAGAGCTTTTACTCAACGATAATAAAATAACAGAATTGAAAAGGTCAGACACTGCTATAATTACTCCACGTTAATTGGCCTTACAGTCATAAACATACGGTGCTATAAGTGTCTTTGCAACCTGCATTTAAAGTCAAATGTTGTCTTGCGTTATGTTTTCTGTAAAAAAATTAAAATTTCAACTCGTTTTAATTTGGGTTATTTTATTTGCATGTTGTACTGTTTACTGCACAATATAGTAATTATGTATGTTAAAAAATATCTTTAGATTACTATGTGCATACAAAAATTAAAGGTGTTAATCAATTTTTTTTTTTTTTTTAGGCCTGTAGATGTGCTTCAAGGTTTGAAGGTTCTCGACTTGTCCAAAAACAATTTGATGCAGGAAAGTGTACTACAGTTATCACACCTGTGCAGGTAATGTATATATTTAAATTGAATAACTGGTATTTTTGCACACCCCACTGATGGGTATAGGCTGATTCACTCAAAAGAGGCCCCGAATATTCTGTAATCGTTAAATGTACCGGCTAAGGATATCGGGGGGGAATAGCGGCCTTTTTTTTTCTTTTTGATCATGGAGCGGTGTTCGGTGAGTGGCTAAGGGATTTTCAGCCACTCGTATATGGGTGTTTTGCGAGTTAACATAACCTAACAAATGAAACTACGCCTCTTCTGAGAACCATGTGATGTCCAATATTCTATTAATGTCCCTCACAAACGCCTTGAACCAGTGACAGTTTTCTGACTTTCTCCATATCGCTTGCTTTGAGCTCCTAAACTACGGTGAAACGATTCGAATGCAGGTTTTTTTTGACCTCCCAGTCTCCTGTGTAAGGCGTCTTAGAGATTTCGTAGGCGACTGCTGCAGACAAGACCGATTGTGTCCTGCGACATTTTCAGGGAGCCTCTGCAACAAAAAAGGATCAATGAACCCATCGTTTTCAGTTTCCATTCCATCCTCTGTATAACACTCTTTGAGGGTACGTTAGGAGCAACATATTTCTTGTTTAATTCACTTTCACTATGTCGACACGCTGCTCATTACTGTACACCACCATCTTAACGAGAAGTCAAATGACTGTGTGAAAGGATACAGCATTAAACAGCACGATGGCTATCTGGCACCTACCTTATCGGCCCGACTCGGGGGCCCAACCGCGTGTTCGAAGCTCCATATACCGAGGAACACATTGTGCATTGTTTTGTTCAGAATGCTTCGTCCTAGCGTGAGTTATTACAGAATATTCCGGGGTAAATCACCCAGAATTACATGTTGTTGTTTTTTTTACTTTGTTACAAATGTCCTTTTGTTTGGAAACTTAGGTTGGAGACATTGAACCTCTGCAGCACAGGACTGTCTGCCATTCAGTTCAGTGACACATTACCAGGTAACGCAATATCCAGACCAGAAGTAATATCTTAGACCTCCTGCACTGCACGCATTAACATTTTTCTCAGCACACCGGATTTAACTCATCAGCTAAGCAACAGCTTTTTTTGAACTGGAATCTGTGATAAAGCAGGAAAAACCCTGTGATCTCCGGGACAAGTGGTGCTGCACGAACAGGGTTGAGAACCACAGACCTGGGCTAAGATAGATCGCTGACAGATGTTTATTCTTTAGAAATAGTAATGGAAAGCTTGAATGACCTAAGTCTGTCAGATCTGCAACGTAAACAGTTATTCTGGCACATTGCTCACAAGTGTATTAGCAGTAACAGAAATGGTCACGCCTCATTCATCATAACATTGAACCAATACATACTGAATCCTAATAATTTTATTTGTATTTTACAGTAAATATTTATTATAGAACAGTTAAATTTCTCTAAATTGTGTCTCTTAAAAGTTCAAGGTTGTTACTAAAAAAAAAAAATATATATATATATATATATATATATATATAAATATATATATATATATATATATATATATATATATATATATATATATATATATATATATATATATATATATATATAAATATATATATATATATATATATATGTGTGTGTGTGTGTGTATGACTGTGTATGTGACAAATAAAATTTGAATTTGAATTTTTTTATTTTGTCTAGAAGTTGTAATTCCCCTTTCAGAAAACGGCCCTCCTCTCTGATTATCAGCAATGCTATCTTTCTATCTTTGTAATGAATTTTTCTTCACTGAGAATTCATAATTAATCTAATAATGTTAATTATATGTATTTAATGCCGTCTAGGCACCAAGACTTCAGCGTTTCCTGCACTGAAGATTCTTTTGCTTGACGACAATCAAATTAATGAGGTAGGAACCTTTTATAAATATGACGCAGGAACCTAAAAGTAAAAAAGTAAAGCAGGGGAAGTTGGTACATTAAGCCTGAAAGACTTTTTTCTGTCATTGTCTCTCAGTGGGCTGTTATTAATGAGCTGGAGAAGCTGAAATCTTTAGTGCAGTTGTCCTGCAGTCGAAACCCGCTGATGGATTTGGAGAAAAACCGAAAGACGACTGTGCAGCTTCTCATCGCCCGCATTGGCCAGCTGGAGATACTCAACAGGTGTCAGGTCTGTGTTTTATAGATAGATGTATCTTCCTAACATTCTATGTGAACCAATAGTAAAGTACTCGCCCTATCATCTGGAAATCGCGAGTTCGATTCCTGGGTGATGCTGTTACCTCTCGCAGTCAGAGGCCTAAAGAAAGCTGATTGGCTGAGCTCTCTCAGAGGGGAGGGATGAGAGGTACTTAGTGCTCTCACATTAATCCTCCGTGCGTGAGCGAGCAGTTCGGAAAGATGAGGCCGGCTGGCATCACGTGGTTCGGGGGACACGTGATAGTCTTTGGCCCTCCCGACCTAGTGGTAGTAGTAGCCTTAATGTGGAGCCCCCTAGTGACAGGGAGGAATTGGATACGACTAAATTAGGGAGAAAATCGAGGTAAATATCCAAAAAACAAAAAAAACATTCTATGTGAACATAAATATGTTATATATACTACCACTCAAAGGCTTGGATCACTTTCTAGCTCGATGGTTGTTTCTGATTTTTATATCTTTCTTTACTGAAAAACATTACTGAGGGCATCCAAAATATGCAATAATCTACTTTGAACAGCTGATATTGAGATGTGTCCGCTACTTATGCTCCGTAAAGCCTTCATAATGGCTCTAATCTTATGTACTGTTTGTTAATTGTTGATTTCTTAGGCTGGTAACCAGTGTTGGGGGGACATTACTTTTTAAAGTAACTAATTACATTGCAAAATTACTGTCTTTAAAAAGTAATCTGTTACATTGGAGCATTACCTTCTGATAAAAGTAACTAGTTTGAGTAGTTTTCCATTGCAGAAAATAAAAACTCCTTTGTGGTTCCTCATGCATGTTGTTTTAGTCAAGTCCTTCATAATTATTCTACCATCATCACTCAGCGAAGTTTGGCCCATAATCTGTTAACTACTAACAGCAGGAATAACAGAGAGGGGTGGGTTAGCAAGGGTTGGGGCTTGTAGATTGACTTTCTCACACACACACACACACACACACACACACACACACACACACACACACACTAAACGGAATGACTGCTGTCTGGCTCACGGATTACATCAATTGTTTGAATAACGCATTACATTTTTTTAAATATAACTAAATAAGTAAGTACTTAAATGGCGGACCTAACGCGTTGGATTACTCGTTGCTTAAAAAAAGTAATCCAAGTTTGTTATGCATTACACCCAACAGAGGTAAGATTTTGGTATTGCTTTCCTGGGAAGGTCATCATGAGAGCCAGTTTTATCATAATGCTTAATGGGTTTTGCAAATGCAATTAACAATAATGTTCTTGCAAGAACTATTCCAGAAAGGTACAAAAAATAACAACTGACTGTTGTTGTTACATAATTAACTAGTTCCCTATGCGTTATTTTATAGTTTTGAAATCTCCAGTATTGTTGTAGAATGTAGAAAATAAATGATCGATTCAAAAACAAAGAAATTTGCAAGTGCAAGTGAATCCAAACTTCTGAGCGGTAGTCGTAATCCCAATCACATGCTGATGTATTAATATTCTTGTTCTAATATGTATTCTTGATGCAGAGTGTTTTGTTTCCCAGGTGCTGCAGGACGATAGAAGAGGTGCCGAGCTGGATTACTGTCGAAAGTTCGGTCGCGCTTGGCTACAGTCTGGAGGTCACAGAGATCCGCCACTGAACCGACCCAGTGCAGAGTTTATAGAACAGCACCCTCGGTATCTCACGCTCATCCAGAGTGAGTCAGCATTTATACTAACCCGCAGTAAACCTCACGAACACAGCCGTGTTGAAACTGCCATAATTGTCACCGCAAACTACGGTAAAAGTGTGTGTGAGTGGTAGTTGCGCTCAACAGTTAACTAATAGCGTTATGTGTTTTACAGAATATGGTGCACCTGAGGAAGGTGAGCTAAAGGAGCAGAAAACTTTAGTCCTGAAAGACAAGCTGCTGAGTGAGTCACTACGTCATTCGTACTTAGCAGTGTCTCAAAGGCATCTTTATTTACCTCATGGTTTTTGTTTTGTGTCCCATCAGCGATTACATTCGAGTGTCCTGAGGATGCCGACAGGACACCCATACAGAAAAAGCTTCCTGGTAAGAAGGTGTCAGGAGCATTATGTTCCCAAACAAATAAAATGCATCAATTGTTTTGACCTTCTGTTGCTTCCTTCAGGCTCGATGATCGTTCAGAATGTAAAGGGGCTGCTGTATCGATTATTGAAACTACCACATGCTGAGCTCACCCTCACCTACACCAGCTCAAAGGTAACACCGGCTCTGCATTCACACAAGCCCTGATCTACAAGCCAGAATAACCTGCTTTAATAAAGTTTGTGTGTATGGAGGACTTACTATATAACGATTGTGTAAAATATGTAAGGCGCAAAATACTGTACAGTGCAAGGTGTAATCCTGCATTGAGTACTTCGGAATAGACCAGGGTCGATGAACATACATACTAAGAAATGATTAAAAGCATGTAGACATGACTGTACATCATACATTAATGCACATTACAATTTCTGCATACCGTAGTACTTACTGATCCAGAGCGATGGGTGCACCAGGGTAAGAAGGCAGCACATGAAGCAATGCGCACATCATCCATAGTGGCACTGTACAAGCCTCTGGAGGCAGCTTTATGATCTGTGGTTGCTTCAGTTGGTCAGGTCTAGGCTCAGCAATGTTATGTGGCAATAAAATCACGTCAGCTAATCACCTGAATGTACCGAATGACCAGGTTATCGCATTTACGCATTTTTCTCTCTACTGGTATGGGCATACTCTAAGACTCGAGCTGTGAAAGAGTGTTTCTGAGTCCATGAGGAATCTTTTGTCACATAAACTAGTGCACCATAATCAAGGCTAATAGTTCTCGAATAAAGGTGTTTATTTTTTTCCCTTCTTTTTTTTCCATTCCTCCCATGTTGTTGAGCGCATCGGGTGACTAGCCTCCGGTTGCTAGCCTGACACCCAACCCACTTCCATTCTTTAGGCTTTGGGGCCAGCAAAGGCAGAGTGATTTAGTGTGGGCAGAGCTCATACAAATGCCCAACAATGTCAACCCGATGGTGCTAGGAGTCAAACCTCAGCAACTCAGGGCCTCAACCACCTGAGCCACCACTGTAATTAAAGCTTGAAGTTTACACTCACTCTCAGTCACTCATCTTCTATACCGCTTTATCCTGTATTCAGGGTTGCGGGGACCTGGAGCCTATCCCAGGAGGCTTAGGGCACGAGGCGGCGTACACCTTGGACAGTGTACCAATTCATAGCAGAGCACACACAGACACACACTTATTCACACACTACGGGCAATTTGGGATCAACAATTCTGCAGTCGTTGGACTGTGGGAGGAAACCAGAGTAAACCCACCAAGCACGGGAAAAACATGCACACCCCATGCACACAGAGACGGGAATCAAACTGAGGTGCAAGGCGACAATGCTAACAGAATCTAATAAAAAATAAATTCATTAAACAATGATATTGATGATTAATATTTCACCAATCTTAAAATGAACATTACAATTAATGCATTTTAGATTATACAGTCTTAGTACAGAAATGATTAGACCCCTGGACAGAAATCACTCACTCATCGTCACTCAGGGCATGGACAGAACTTTCTATAAAAAAGTTACATTATTAAGACAAAAGTATTTATTTTATTGTGTTGTTAATCAGACTTATTAACAGACTGAACTAATTTCTCTGTCTCTTTGACATTATCCAGATGGCAGGAAACGAGTTCAGCATCGACAATGACCTGAAGTCACTCCAGTTCTACTCTATAGAAGACGGGGACAGAATTCAGGTCCGCTGGTCTTGAGGATGCAGTTAGAACCCCATGGACTCTGGACTGGGTTTAGTCTCCTTCTAGACCACGCGAACACAGCACTACACAACAAAGAGCACGTCTGACCCTTCTCTCTGTCTTTTCACCATGTCTGGACACAATCTGATGCTGGAGGGTCTGTAGAGAGAAGGGTATGAGTCGGGTAGTGCTCTTAGCTTTTTATGTGTAGTTATGAAATAAGATGTTATGCTTTGATTTTAGATCCGGTAGAGAAAATGTGAACCGTAATCTTTTTTCCCCGCTCGAAAAGGAGGAACTTTTTCCACCGAGGTTTTGGAAACTTCTGAGGAAACATGCTTTGCTGTCATCATTTAACACAAAACTGCAGCTTTCCGTGGCAGGTGGTTTAGAAGCAGTTTGTGTAAGAGGTATTAGTTTGTCTGAGATGTCAGACGCTGGATATTGGATATTCAGCTTTTGTCATTAGCTCGAAACCAAGCCAAAGAGAGAATAATTCACCAAGTCTGTCAGATTCTTCTAGCTCTATTTTCCCCCTGTTAATTTATTGCTACCCTGTTCTCTTATTTTTTTCTCACCTTCTACCTCTTTCTCTTTATGACTCTTCTGCCTCTTCAAACTTTCTAACCTTCATATGAAATGTTTGAATTCATCTAGTAGTAATCACTGATATGCAGAAATGGATTACAGCGGGGTTAGTCATGTTATTTTACATTGACGTTCTTTCTGTATGGCAAGCATGTATACAGTATATAACAATAATCCACAGACTACAGTAAGAAGTGAAAGTACAGTAATATCTATGGGGGGATGGACAGCAACTAATACGATACTCTGTAGCAGCTTTACCCAATATTGCAGTTCTCTAAATAGCACTCATACTCAAGAAGAAAAAATAATGGAGAAATAAAAGATTCTTAAACATGGTAAAGTCTCGACTTTGTATCTCAGTAGAACTGAAAGGTTTCTGTTACTGCAGCCAAGGACGGTTTCTATCACGCCTTTATGCTGGAATGTTCTTCTTGCGTTTTATTAAAGGTCACCCTTTATGCAAAATTCACTTTTTAGTTGTTCCAGTCTGCGTGTACAAACAAACATGAGGGAGTAACATAAGAAGAGACCCTCCCCTGGCCTGTTGTTCAGATCTTGGTGTTCTCTGGAGGTTTGTGGCCCAGCTGGTAGCTCATTTACATGAAAACTGAAATGACACATTTGATGGGGGATTGACATAACAGGAGTTTGAGGTATGGGAAAAAATGCATTATCTGACTGGTCTTTAAGCTGAATATTTAACACGCATGCACGCTTTGAGAGAGCTCGGAGAGTTGTGTTAACTTAAAGTGCTGAACTTGTTTTAGAACAAGCTGAACTCTGAGCTGACCTGCGCACTCAGTAGTCACATCTCAACACTAGATGCCGCCAGTAACAAGGCACTGTACTAGTAAATAAGAAAGTCTAGCATTGACACCAACTAACAATAGGTTAGCAGTACATAAATGACATCATCCTAGCTAGTAAAGTAGTCCAGTGATCCTGCTTACATGATTGACAGAGATAGAGAGATATAACTAAGTACCTTAAGTACATATTTAATATATCTGTACTGTAGGTTTTTAGTACTTTATTAGAAAATCCTTTGTACTTTTACTCTGCACAAAGGTACATTGAATACCTGTACTTTTCCTTAACAACAATGATGTGAAGTATTTGAAGCATATTTAGTTCTCGATTTTCCCCCTAATTAAGTCGTGTCCAATTCTTCCCCGTCCTCACACATTAAGGCTACTACTACCACTCAGTCGGGAGGGCCGAAGACTATCGCGTGTTTCCACGTGGGAGCACTAAATACCTCTAAATTACCTCTAAATACCTCCCTGGAGAATATTTCCCATGCCCATTGTAGACAGACCTGACAGGGGAATCGAACCCAGGGCCTGGAGGTTCAAGCCAACAGCGCTAACCGTTAAGCCACCGTGTCACCAATAATTGTTATAGGGATGTTTTTAATTTACTAAATACAGCAGGCCATTATACCCTGTTTAACCCCTGCCATATGTATTTTTAAGTTCAATTTCATAAATCATTGCTTCATTAATTAACTTGCAGAAAATTTCACTGCCTTCTGTTTCAAAATGTGTGTGCGGCAGCAGAGAGGCATTCTTCTTTCTGAAGAGGAAGCTCATTCTCATGGGATCTAGTGTACATTCACATGTGGCAGGCTGAGCAGAAACATATGGCCTGGGCTGAGTTATAGTTCTTGGATGGATAAGCGGTAGAAGATGTGCAGCTGTGCAATACTCGCTGCTTTTCAACACATCTGCAGCTCACATCCAGCAAGGAAGGGAAGCAGACTATTCATGCTCCAGCAGCTGCCAGTCATCAAACACACTCATTCCACATAGTTCTCACGATATAACACATGTCACCAGAACCACTGGAATGGACCTTAAATCAAGATAATAAAAAATAAACACAGTGTACACTAGTCTTAAAAAAAGGACAGTTTATTTATTAGACAGCTGTATGATTTGGAAACGATCCCATGTTTCCCACCTTCTCTCCCCAGCTGCATAATCAACACATACATGGTATCTTTATCTAATGCATAATTGGCGAGCGTGTGAAGCCCCATATGGCGGATGAGGTCAGGAAGGCCAACGCACTCCCCAGTGGTGCTCGATCCAGATGGACAGCACCTCAGTTTAAAGCCTGTAAACCTAATGTTGTCATTATCTTCGAATAGTCCAATGATCACGAAATGAACAGTTTTCCATTTGTCCAAAGTGTAATCAATCAAGACCAAGTCCAAATGTTGATTGGGTCACTGTGTTCAAACAGCCAATCAGATTGCAACCTTCAAGATCCTGAAGCTCGTAGCCAGACAAGTGTAGATAAGATCTCTAATGCATCTGATATCCCTTGTATGTTATTCTGGCCACAAGCTTCAGGATGTTAAAGATTGCAATCTGACTATGAAACAACACAACAATAGGATTTTCAGTCGAAGATGTGGCCCATAAATTGGCAAAAGATTTCTCAAATTCCATCAAGTTATTAAAGAGTTGTTGTGTTTGAAGCAACTCGAAAGAAATCTCTGTGATTGGTCATCTATTGTGTCAGTCAAATTGGCTCTTCTTGCTCATGAGATTTTTGTTTTTTCCTAGATGGTATAGCCAATTTAAGAGCTCTAGCTTGAAAGAGACTAGTACAGTGCTAAACTGGAGGATGTATGATACTTGTGTCAGCTGATGGACTACATGTGGGTTGAGGGAAAAGGTATGGAAGTTAAATTTTTTGGTGGTTTCTTTTACCCTGAAATATGAACAAATAATGACTCTACAATCAGCCACTCATTTACAATTAAAAAGTGGTAATCTAAGAAACAAAACTGGAAAAGAATTGTATTATAACTATTATATTGATGTACGTAAATAATTTTTATATCGATAATATTTGTCCCATAACTATCCCACCCCTTTCACACTACACCCCATATACAATCATATTAACACAGGAAAACAAAAACATGGTATTTACTTGCAATTTTTTGGCTGTACTCCACATGACTTAAGACTTTCAAGCTTGACATTGTCGCTAGTTATTAAACATCAATCACTTAATTACAACATAACCAGTTAATAACATACTGAAATTTAGAATGATTTTAATAATTCAAAAATCAACCAGAACTCAGCTGCAAAATGGACCAGTTTTGACGTGGACCTTCTTGTCCCCGTCCCCTGGACGTCCTTTTTGTTCACAGTTTTTTTTTTTTAAAAAGCACCATATTCATCCTCCTATATTCCTTCTGCAGTCCGTCGCAGCTCTCTGTGGTCTCTTCTTCCTGAGATCTCCTCCTCTCACAGTTCCACAGGATTCACACACACACACATCTAACTTCATTTATTGCTTCATTTTCACACTTTACTAGGTCACATCTTTAGAGTCCCAGGTGATGGGGGCAGGGTTTAATGGCTGATAGCAAATGGATGATCTCTCTCACTCTCTAATTACAATACACAATGTTTTTGTCCTTGAATCATGTGTCACAGGTGTTGATTTGTCACCGTCTTGTCAATACACCCGAGTGTCCATCGCTCAAGTGTTGTCAGATGGTACGGTCGGTGCATGTGGGGTCCTGGGCGCTAGGGCAGCGGCAGGAGAAGCCGCCCGGCCGCGGCAGGCACAAGTGTGAGCAGCCGCCATTATTGCTCGAGCAGTAGTTTCTGTCAGCTGGCGGAAAAGTACGATCATGAAATTAATAAATAATCCCATAAATTATCATGGGAGAACAACAACACAATAGGACATGTAATTATAGGAAAATAATTACCAACAATGATTAGAATAATTTATTTTTCACCCATGCATCCAGAAGTGTTATTCCTTTTACATAACAACCTACATATATTATATATAATATATATTATAAATATATATAAATGTTAGTTCTGCATATGCATCACTCCGCTTCAGAGGTAGTTCGCTTCTAACAATTGTTAATTACATAAACTGTCAGTTGCCAGAAAAGTAGGTCAGAATTGTGCATAGTACTGGAAAGAGCAAAAAACAGCTGCCTGCCAGCTGAATCCCAAATCTCTCTCTTAGCATGAACAAGGGCATTACTTGACGCACCAGCTTTCCATTTAACATTATTTAGGATTGAACCCCAGAAGTTATGTTTTAGAGAGGAGTAAGTGGACATATAAAGAGAAGCGTATGAGATTTACAGGGCTGTCCACCACCTCCATAGTTTATTCTCCTTACATTTGGCTACCCAAAACTACTTTCACCCCTGTGAATTACACCAAATCTCTTGCTGCACCCTCTTCCCTACTAGCGCATCACAGCCATGCAAATATCCAGCACAACAGCACTCCCTGTCATGATATTACTTAATTCAGTTCATTCATTTTGACACCTCAGACGATGTCCTCCCGAGATGTCTCATGTGCTGTTTTCCTTATCTATATGCGTGTGTATAATCTATATACTGTATATTTATGTACCGTATGTATGTATATATAAACACGCATATACATTACCAGTCATCTTTTAATCCCATGCATTACCAGTCATCTTTTAATCCCATGTTCCTGCTACTTATGCTCTGTAAAGCCTTTACAACGGCTCTAATCTGAGGTTCTGGTTGTTAATTTGTGATTTTTGAGGCTGGTAACACTAAATAAACTTCTCGTCTGTAGCAGAGGTAGGTTTTGGTCTTGCTTTCCTAGCAAGATATTCATGTGAGACAGTTTTATCATGGTGCTTGATAGGTTTTGCAAACGACAAAAATGACGAAGATCAGCTGTTCTTGCAAGAACTATTCCAGAACAGCTGACCCTCTTGTCTTAAAATAACAACTGACTGTTGTTGTTGTTGTTGCTACTTAATTACCTAATGACGCTTGTGGGCTTGAAGATCAGTGTTTCTTGAAAAAAAAAAAAAAAAAATCATAATAATTAAAAAGCCAAACCTTGAGGGCATTGTGGGTACGAGGTGGTGAGGCCATACAGGCGCGATCTCTTCTGAGGCAGGAACTCATCCACCTCTTTCCCTGTCACTTGGTCCACAGATACCACAGCTTGCCTACAAAGACAACATAAACATACACACATTCAGCCGTGACCATATAAAGCAATATTAACTGAGCAGTCGAGGTAGAGGGACGATGATCTGTGGGTTAAATTTCGAGTGAAGCAGCACATTCCAGTGCGAGCAAACAGAATTCCACAGAGGTCAGTACTGACACGAGAGCTGGCATTTGGATGCAGCTGATTGTTTCATTCATTTGGTGCATTTATGTCGGTAGAACAGAGCGATATTACAAAATAAAAAAAAATAAAAAAGTCTGCGAATTCGCTTCTAAATCATGCTGCACTGCCTGGAAAATAATATCATTAAGTGTATAACAGTTTACTACACAATAACAGTTCAGCTCCACAGCCTAGGGCCAATTCGCCCTGGAATATGAGAACGCTTATTGGAAAATAATCAACTTAGAGGTGGTACGAGTAACGCTGTCTCTCAGCTCGCTGCATCACACCACCCTGTCACTGATTATCCTTCTTTACCATGATTTTGTTTTTTGCCGTTATGTAGAAGACATACATACAATCAAATCAGTGTCAGACAAAAACTTATATTTTCACACATCTGTACCTTCTCCAGTCTGTGTAGTAAAGGTTTCTTCCATGGGAGACGATGGAAAAGGGGTACTGCAGTCCCTCCAGCACCATTCTCCTCAGCCGATTGTACGGGTTAATGCATTCCACCTTACGTGTACCTACAACATACACACTCCAATTATTCCCTGGCATTTCACTTCAGATCTAAAAGAATCTATTGTGGGGTTAATTCTGGTGTTAATCAAATGAAATCGCCAACCTGCATCTGCCCAGCACAGCTGCCTGGTATGAGGATCGAAAGACAGCCCGTTGGGGAGTTCGATGTTATTGTTCACAAGTACAGTCCTGTCTGTACCGTCCATGTTGGACATCTCGATCTTAGGGCCGTCTCTGTTCCAGTCTGACCAGTACAGACGCCTGTGAAAGTAATGAGGATGGAACACAAGCTATTAGTGTGACTGGCATGCTTTGGTCGTTCACTTTGTCAGGTAAAATAAATGTATACAAATGAATAAATGAATGTGTGTGATAATGTGTGTGCACAGAAATCCGTACGGCATCGGCTTTAGATGTTAAAGAGCTGAACTCAGAACGTACCCATTGACAGGGTCAGCGATGATGGCCCTGGGGTTTACGAGGTCTGTGTCAAAGAGCACGCGCCGATACTGACCGTCCAACTTAGACACCTCGATCCGGTCCAAAAGAGAGTCTGTCCAGTACATGTTTCGGGACAGATGGTCGATCGCTATTCCTTCAGGACTTCCTAAACCTGTTATTGTAAAATAGGGAGGATAAGTTTAAAAACTTGATTAGAAACATCAAATGTTTGAAATAAGTTTTTGAAAAACCAGAAGCACTCGGTTATTAGAAGCCTTTATTTTTCCCCAGCAGTGAAATTTCTTTCTTCGCATTTCCCAGCATGTTAGCATGTAGCGGTTAGGAGCCTTGTGCAAAAGCCCAACAGTGGAAGCGAACACTGAACCCCAAACCTTGACATCAGTAACCCAGAGACCAGTCCCCAGTGCCTGTATAAGGCTAAAATACACTGCCCAGGCCAGAAAAAAGGTGCAGGCTAACATTTCGTTGGATCACTTTTAGCCTTGACTTCAGTGCGCATTCACTACGGAATTGTTGATGACAATCAAGCACTCCATGAAGTCTTCTCCAGCACATCACAATTACTTTCAATAGGGTTAAGGTTGGACTATGTGGTGTCCACTTCATGTGTAAAAATGATTCCTCATGCTTCGTCTTCATGACTTCCTTTTATTGCCACATAAACCAGAGATGAAAAGTAACGAATTACATTTACTCACGTTACTGTAATTGAGTATTTTTTGTGTACTTCCACTTTTTAAAGTAGTTTTAAAACCTGTAATTTTACTTTTACTTAAGTATGTTTTGTTTATACTTTTATACAAATACTTGTTTGAAGTATTGTACTTTGCTACATTTGAAATTACTTTGCTGAGTAAAAAAAATAAATGAATGTAAATGAAAAATAATCAAAATAATGCAACAGGGAAGGATAAAAATTGCACCCCGGAAACCACTGCACTGATTGATTGATTGATGGGCGGGAAGAACAAACACGCTAAACTCACAAGAACGATGGAGACAAACAAAACAGATGCCAGTGATGTAGACCGAACTGAAAGGGCAATGTTGTGAAAGGGCACCTTTTAAGAGGTGCCGCGCCTCCCCCAGTGTGTGTGTTGAGGAGGTGAGAACAGAGTGGAAGCTTAGGTGCGCTGCTCACCTCCGAAACGCTCTATTATTTTACCCCTTTCTTCACTTTTACTTTATTGTATTATAATTATGTGACGCAGAAAGAGGCCGATAAAAGTTTTGTGCTGAGCGTTATTCTTGGCTATGAGCTCTTTTTTCCCCCTCGGCTCTCCGGTGCAAAGTATTTGTCACACAATATTTAGGCAACCACTTTGATTTTAAACAGAAGAAAGGCAACAGCTTTATTATGCAAAGGTGTTCCTTCAATTAAAAACAACTAGTTTGTGATTTATATCCGCTTATCTTTTTTGAACTACACTAGAATCCCCCATCCCACCCCCACTGTTAAAAAAAAGGAACTCTTCAAAAAAAAGGAAATTTTTTTATGAGCTACTTTATACTTTTACTTGAGTCGATTTTTGTAACTTGTACTTTAGTAAAATTTCACTGAAGTAACAGTACTTGTACTTGAGTACAAAATTTTATTACACTTTCCATCTCTGCATGAAACAAATTTATACTGTCCGGTTTTAAGGATGCAACTACCAAGCGTTGCAGTGATCTTCAATTACAGGTAATCAGGACCACATTTTGTTTGCTTAGGTGACGGTTCAGCATTATCCTTCCAGGTTTTAATAATTTATAATTCACTAGACAGTTTTTAACCCAATTCCAATAATTTCAGCAATGTCCCTAGTTGTTTTCTTTGCTTGATGCAGATCAAATAACATGTTTTCCATGACTACGGGATACGTGTTCGGACATGGCTGTTGGTTGTTTTTTTACTCTCAGGTACAGTATTTGCTGATTTACATCCATATAGTGACTTTTTTTGGCTGGGCAGTGTATAATACAAAATTCTCATATTTACATCAACAGCATAAATTGTAAGATTTCTCAAGTTACCAGTGAGAGTGTAGATGTTGTTGTTGTTACATTAGATGTCATGTTTCTGAAATGAATTTGAGTGAATTAGTTTTATACTGATAGCAATTTAACTCTACTATGTTGAACGTAAAGAAATCAGGGACCTGTTGTGATAACGGCTGTGGGCTGGCCTCCCTCGACGCTGGCTCTGCTGATGGATGGCTGTGTGATGTCGGTCCAGTACACCATCTTGTCCACGCAGTCGTACGCCACGGCAATCACCACCTTATCCTGCAGAACACATTAGCAGTACAAGCATTAAGACTGCATGCAAATATGTAACGTTTCCCACATTAGAGCCTTATAGCCTAAAATAACAATATCTTTGTCTAACAAACTACATTTGTCTTGGATTAGGGGCGGATTGTGTGATATGGGTTTTTCTCCTTTAACAGCAGATAATCTAATAAAAAAAAAACTGCAGAATAGCTAATCTGTGTGGAAGGAATGTAATGCATTCCTGAGTGGGTGGTACAAATGAAATGCTATTTTGGGCAACAATTAAAAGACAAAATCTGCAAAATGGTTTAGCTCGGCAGTATTAGATAAACAAGAAACACTCAAAATAAACATGAATTTCTTTTTTTAAACCTGGTTTCATAATCCCCAAAACCAATAATGAGTGCATTACAATAAAGGAGGTCAGGCTATAAGGAGGTCAGGCAATACCCAGAATGATTTAATGCTTAAAAACATCTGAAACTAGGCTGGACAGTTATTCACAACAATCTCTACATGTGTTTCGGATAAATAACTTAATAAATGGAGCTGTGAATCACATTTAGACTGTGACATGCAGCTATAGTTTTTATGGGTTTATAAGTTATCACTCATTCACTCACTCATCGTCTATACCGCTTTATTCTCTAAACAGGCTTAGTGTCTATCCCAGGAGACTTAGGGCCCGAGGCAAGATTCACCTGGGACAGGGTACCGATCCATTGCAGTACACACATGCACGCTCATTCACACACTTCGGGCAATTTGGGGATGCCAGTTAGCCTAACCGGCATGTATTTGGGATATTGGAGGAAACCGGAACACCCGGAGGAACCCCCCAAGCACAGGAAGAACATGCAAACTTCATCTCTGAGGCAGGGATCGAATCCGGACACTTGAGGTGCAAAGCGACAGGGCTTACCACTAGCCTCCTAAAGGTATCAAATAGGTATCTAAACCTGGTAAAGTATCAAATAAGCATCTAAATGTTGTTTAACGTGTTGTTGATTGGTAAAATATTCTCTGCCACACTCCTTTACAGTAGGAGGCGGTATTGCACCCACTGTCCATAAACTTAATAGTAAAATACTCCCTCAAAATGCAGGGGATGGAAGCAGTTTGGAAAGAAAATGGTAAGCAGTATAGAGAATAAGTGTTGGAGAGGGCAGGGTTTCAGCACTACTTCTGGAGTTTTGATCTGGCAACCTTGTCAAACACAGAATGAGTGTGTGAGTTTCAGTGTGCGAAAATATCATTCGTGGCCACAAGAGAGAGTTTACATGGGCAGAGATATAGTATCCTGTATGTGTGCATGGAATAAGGTCAACATAATGATAATTATTAACCCGCGGCGAGCTGAACCATGGAGAGGAATCTGTACGGATCAGGGATCCACTACGGTCCGTTACACCTTAAGTTATCAGATATTTATTCAATCTAGGAAGGTATGTCGGGTTAATTTGAAAAAGATCAGGTTTTTGCCTTCATAAAAATGAGCTTGGCCTAATTTTATGGCATTAAGTTGGTTTTGTGTCACTAACAAGCCCCGGTTACTTCTCAAAGCCTCGAGAACTCACTGGTAAATGCAACATGGTCTTAGTCTCCTCTTTCTTCATGTCGTTGCCGTCCAGAGGGATGTGATCAATTTTGCCATTCTGGGCAAATAGAAGATTAGCTCCTGGAGGTGGAGGTCTGACATCTGGCCTGGTGGTGGGGCCAACAGGGACAAACTCTGTACCTACACGCAGGCAATGAAATGATCCTGTTACTACTTCATTTATTGCTTTTGCTACCGGTCACTTTGAGATGAAAGTGCCAGGAGCTTGTGTGAGAGTACTGATTTTTGCTTACATGAAGGTCTGCTGCCCGGGCCGGTTCGGGTCCCAGAGATCTCCTCCCCACTGGGGTACACGCACCAGCACTGGCCGATGCCACCATGGCACTGCATAGGTGTGTATGCTCCATTCTGGTCACATGTAGGGACGTATTGGCCCACTGCTGGGCGTGGCAGTGAGAAAACCTGTCCACCGTTAGCTGTGGCTCCCAGGGCTGACTCTCTGTGCAGCTCACATGTGGTCTTCTCACGCACTGAGACATACACAAAGGAATAAAGTACACGCTTTACTTTAGTGGACTTATATAAGCAATGGTAAGAAAAAAAATTCATAAAAACCATGAAGGAATTTGTCAAGCAGATGAGTAAGACTGAAAATATGCAAAAGCTTTGAAGGAGTTAACGCACATTTCCAGACTTTCTGCGGTACACCACACACCAGTCACAACACAACCAGTTCCATAACAAAGTCTACCATAATTATACGCATATGATCACACACACACATTCTCCTTACACGCTCCTTACAATTCACCAAGGCCAGGAAATCAACATAGACAAAAGTAGGAAAAATATGCTATATGCATGAGACCCCTTTAAACAAGGATACGGGCCTTTTGTCCTAAAAAAGATGGAGGTAATCATAAAGGCTCGCTCAGGAAATACCAACACTGAAATTAGAAAAAAAAAAAAAAGCCCTACAGAAAACCAGGTCTGTTATGTGACAGAACATAACAACACTTCCTGGGACTAGAGCCCCTTTCGGAGTCTGAAGATAGTATGTGTGACCGGCACATCTGGAAGCCTTCTTAATTGTCCCTATTCTGGTGAGTAACGGCTCATTAAGCTACTTGGATTCATTCATTCATCTTCTATACTGCTTATCCTGTACAGGCTGACAAGGGCCTGGAGCCTATCCCATAAGACTTCAGGCAAGGGATCGGGTACACACATATAAACACATACTACCGGCAATTTGGGAACATGTCCTTGGACTGTGGGAGAAAACCTGAGTACAACGAGGAAACCCATCAAGTACAGGGAGAACATGCAAACTCCATGCACACAGACCCGAAGCGGGAATTAAACTCTCGACCCTGGAGGTGCGAGGCTACAGTGCTAAGCACTACGCCACTAAGCTTCTATTTGGATAAGTAGAAAAAGTTTTTTAAACCAACAAAAACAACTGAAGTTGACATGGATCAGACATTTAAATACAATAGACATACTGTATAGGGCAGCAGGATTTGATTAAAAAAGAAAAGCACAGTGCGATTATTTTGACACAATTTAAACTGCATTGTTTAACAATAGTACCATTTTGTGTTCAAAAGTTTCTCTACGCTGACACAAAATAATCAAACAAATAATCTCATTAAAAGGATGTGTGCCAATATTTATTGATGATCTATTCATCCCAAAAAATCAGCCCTTAAATAATTGAAAACTCTTTACCTGCTGTTTATACCCGACTATTAATATATAACCTGTAATAAATTGCAGCCTTTTGCACTACACTGATGCACTTCTCCCAGAGTTTCAGTAGTGTTCAGATACCATAAAGGTAGGAAGTTTTCTCAGTACGGCGAAGCCATGATCCGACTGCCTGCTTCACGTCCGAAACGCCGGCCTCCCAGGAACTCCTTTAATGGCACAAACATGTGGAAATGGCTTGGAGAGAGGTCAGGACGGTATGGGTGATGTGGCAATAACTTCCAGCTGGGTTCCTGTAACGTGCAAGTGGTGTTGGTGAATGATTGTGTGTACATTTCCCACAGAAGATGCATCTCTTCTGCAAGCTGGCGACAAGTTAGCTGTCGAATTTTCATGGATGATTTTCAGCGGTCCTCTCGCTAAATGAACGACTGCGGTGGGTTGCGTCATTCACAGACATGCAGCCTTTTTTTGAAACGTTTGAACATAACAATAGCATGTTGACATTTCGAGCTGTGATTGGCTCTTGTACATCAATCAGAGTGTCTTATTCAGAAGTGTGTATTTTGTCTGGGTCGTCACAGGGAATCACAGTCTTCTGACTAATACAGTGCATTAAAAAGGTTCAACCAATGCTATGACTATGAGCAGGCTGAGCAAGTGGTCAGATGTACCAGAAACAACAGTCATGATGTTGGTTTACAACTCAGTTCCAAGAGGACATGACTAAATCTAGAATTTTCCAGAACAGCTGCACAATCTGTTCATAGCCATGCCAGCACTTTCCCACTGTGAGATGTGTTACACAATGTGTTTGTCAAAATCCTGCATCGTTCCTGGTACACTGACATAAGTAAAGAAATGACATCATCATCATCCGAGAGGGCGGTCACCAACCCTAGAATCACCATGACCTAGAAACTCATTCACACACACACACACACAGTAAGGGGACAGTGAAGCCGTTCCAAATCGGAAAAAGAAACAGAAAGGCAGTCTGTAGTTCCTGCAGCATTTCGGGTGGTCTCGCGTCACCAGATGCACACAGCCTCACTGTCTGCCATTTAACGCAACCATTTAACCACCATTATTTACGGATGTTTATCCAAGATGCTATCTTCGTTTATAATTGAATGGTAACTCCATGCACTCAACCTGACCCTGAGAATTCCTCTTTGGGTTTTTGCCTTATATGTTCCTTCCAGGAAATATGATAGAAGACTTTCTCTCTATCTCTTCTCCTCTCCCACTCTCTCTCTCACACACACACACACACACACACACACTTACACCATTCCTACCTGAATCAGCCGTACAGCTGAAGCCATCACCGTAGAAACCTGCATTGCACTGACAGCTGAAAGACCCTTGCGTGTTGTAACAGACAGCGTCTCTATGGCAACGGGAAGTTTGGCACTCATCGATATCTGTAAAAGACAAATAAAAAAAAAAGAAATACTGTAAAAATGCACAAAAAGCTGCACTGCACTGCTGTATCACTTTTATTTCCTGGTCAGTGGAAACACCACACGAAATGCAAAGAGAATGAAGGGACATCTGTTAAAACATCCTCGAGCTCGCGTTACGTTCCCGGGGGCTCACTCAGGAATTTCATTTTGCAACACAGTTTGGGTAGACCACGCAGACCTGCTGCATGATTTCACCACGGATGTGTTTTGATTTCATTATGGATTCAATCCAAACGTGTGCAGAAGGGAGAGCAGAAGGGAGGGAAGGGATGGGAGTTATGGAGGAAAAAAAAAAAAAAAAAAAACTAGCACAGCTGTGGGGCCTGGGGTCGGAGCATTTCCTCTCCCACTGGAGCGTGGGTGCATACCATATAAAGCCCTGATCGCTTCAGGACCATGTAGTACTCCACTGATAAGCAGACAGATTAGCGACAGGGTTGGCTACGACTGGAGTAAAAGTACATTAATGGCTTATAAATTTCGACTACCGAGAACTGATTTCATTATATTATTTCATTTTCTCAGGCAGGATTCTACAATACTTCATTTCAATTCTATTCAATTTTATTCGTATAAGGCTTTTAACAATGAACGTTTCCCTAAAACTTCTGGATATAAATGTAAAATAAATAAATAAATAAATTTAAGTAGACATTTATAGCTCTGTCACTCTGTCACTGATGAGCAAGCCGGAGGTGACGTTAGCGAGGGAAAACTCCCTACGAGAAAAAAACTTTTATAGAAACCAGACTCAAAAGGAAACCCGTCGTCATCTCAGCGATACGGGATAGCATGACCAGATATCAATGCCTTCCATAACAGTGTGTTAATAGGACAAAAGTGCAATCTTATAACAGGAAATATGTTTTGGTAAACAGGAAGCACACTTTGTTCAGGTTCCCTGATGAAGACTTGCTAAATTATACCAGCAGCTAAAACTGTTCTAGCGAATGCAGCAGCAGAAGCAAGTGTTTTTTATGCCCAATAATAGCAAGAAAGTTATCTTTAAGTGGTAGGGAGGACGACAGAAAGTTATCAGAAAGTACAGCACTGTGCAGATGTTTCATGTCCCAATCCATTACATCATATTTTGCTTCCAAAGACCCAGATTTTCCTGTATTTTTAATGTGGATCCTCTCTGATTTTGTACCCGAGCAGTTTCAAAAGAATGTTTTTGGTTTAGTGAGCCACACAGGGACCTACGAATCCTTCAAGCATAAAATAAAAACATCCAGCTTAAGGCATGACCCCAAAAATGACAGATGATCGGGCCGGATTCGGAATGCTGAGTGGTTGGACCAACGAGAGGGGAAATGAGGTTGCTGCTGAGGTTTTAACACCAATTTTTAAATTGTATCTCTCATCACTTTTATCTTTTTTTGTTAATTAATACATTTTTTTGTTAACTAATTTACATTATTTAATTGAATTTAATATGAAGAAATGAGTGGTGGCTCAAGACATTTGCACAGTACTGTACACAAACTAATATCAGGAGATCATTCCGCTTAAATAAGTGCTTTATCCTGGACTACATTGTGCTGGAACTCTGGCCTATCATGTAACCACTGAGAGTGAGCCAGGAATACACCCTGGATGGAATCCAAGTCTACAAGTTACATGGCACCGCACACACTTTACACACGCACTCAATCATACTTCGGAGCAATTTAGAGTCCGCCAGAAGGAAACCATTGGACCAGAAGGAAATTCATGCAGACATGAGGAGACATGCACACACACTCCAGACTAACATTAACCCAAGATCAGAACTAAACTCTCTAATTTGCTAACTCTATTTTCTTACAGTCTCGTTAAACTAATTTACACTTTTTAATTCGGAACCCCAAAAACATTAGACGTGTTATTAATGGTTCATAACAGATTAGTGAATTTTTTTTTGGTTTCGGGTTCTAGTTCTATTTATTGAACCTTTGTAACTACACTCTACTTAGACAACCCTTTTTTAACCCATAAGGAAGGCAATAATCACAGGAACTGCTTGGAGAACAGGCCTTGGCCCTTGGCCGAGTAAAGGGTTTGAACTGTACTGTACACTACCAGGGATCTGTTAAGTTAGTAAATAACGCATATTACAGACTTAAAATTTTATCAAGAAATCTAGATCCTTTAAATATGTAAATAAATGATCCTATGAAGAGAATGAATATTCTCTTTAATATTTTTTCTAAGGAGAAAGTGATTAATTACCTAAAGTCGTGTGTTCTACTTTTGTCATTTAGTCAGTCAGTTGCCGAAGTTAAACTTTTGCACAGAAGACACATATTGCACACAGCTGTTGCGGAGGCACCCTACCCCGGCATGCTCTGCCATCTCCCGTGAAGCCAGGCAGACAGGAGCAGATGTACGACGATCCGCCGGTGTAGCTGCAGAGGGCGCGTTCAGCGACGTCACAGTTGTGTGTCCCCCTCTGACAGTGATCCATGTCTTGGTGCACTTCTACAACGGAAGAAACACAGACGTGCTGTTGAGACGGGAATGAAAAAGCTACTTCCTGTCTAGCGTCTTTAAGCAGCGGTCGACTTTCCTGTAGTTGATTGTAAACATACAGACGCACACATACAGTATACAACACACGCACACTGTGACTTAAACTATTTGCTGCACTTACGGACGCAGGTGCGGCCATCGGCGCCGAACTGGAAGCCGTCCAAACACTCGCAGCGGAAAGTCCCGGGATGATTATTGCAGATGGCGTTAGAGCCACAGATCCACGGGCTCTCTGCACATTCATCAATATCTAAAAGACAAAGATGTTTAACCTTATCTATTTTAAGTGAAGACAACTATTTCCTCTTATCCATGTAATTACATAATTAACCCCTAAAGTTTCAGGTTATCACTGAAGCTAAATATTCATTAACTGCTATGACTTCTTGAATAACTATTATTAAACCAATAAGCAAGATATGTTATAAGAAGGCAGTGAGAAGGCCGCTCCAACCGGTTACGTATCTTTGGAGCAATTTTAGCAGTTATGATAATCTCAGAAAAACAGTGAAGGTTGATATAACAAAGGTCATGTTTATCCAGACATTAATTTGTTTTTGCCACAGTTGTCTTGAAAGGCACTCATGAACGACAAAAGGGAAGGAAGTACAAAAAAGTCCAAATTGCAAAAACACATGCTATGATAAAGATCAGTTCTTCTACACCCTGGAGTCCAGTACACACCAAGTGACAGGTCTGTAATGTCCACAAGAACTGAACTTCATTCTAGACGTCAGATTTAATTACAAATACTGTAGATTCATTGAAAATGTACAGAAATACACACAGAGCATCTGAATGCAAATGTGACTTAATACACTAATAATGAAATAAAGAAATGCATGACATATTAGTGAAAGCAGACAGATTATGCAGTTTTATAATACGTTAAACTATAACATTTAACAATTTTTTTTTACTAAAATCTCTCAAAAGGGATGACACTGCATGCCATGGCTGGGTAGTATGCGGTGTGGCACCGCACCAATGGCAGAACTGGAACCCGGATCCGAAGATCTACAACCTAGAGCCTTAGCCGCCTGGGCCACCACTACCATGTCTTGTATGTAGCTCGCGCACACTTTACTGTAACTTCAGTTTTATCCAAACTTCCATCCAGAAGCTTTTATAATGAAACTTCCCGTTCAGCCCACCTGGTAATGTTTCCTCAGTCATCTTATTATCCGTGTTAAACGTGCCATCATCTCACACAGCCGGGTAACTGCACTGTGATTATGGGAACCCATTAGGGGCAAACTTAGTCGCATGATTAATTTGCATAAAAAACAGCATTGCGTTAAAATTTCTACATTAATCACACGCATTAATGTGTGAGTATTGACAGGAATAATAAGGGAAGCATATGAAATGTCCACTGTGCAAGCCTTTGGAAGCAGTGTTATGATTTGAGGTTGCTTCAGCGTTATGTGGCAACAAAATGTCAGCTGATGACATGAATGAACTGAATGACCAGGTTATCTCATCTTTGGACATATTTCTTCCCTGATGGAACAGGCATACTTCAGAATGCAAATTGTAAAAGAGTGTTTCTGGGAGCATGAGGAATAAATTTTACACAGGGACTGGCCACCATATTGCAAACTGTAATCAAAGGTAAATGTGATCAAGAAAATGTAAAAGTGTGCGACTTTAGATGCGTTCATTAGTTTCTTGGAACGGTTAAAATATGCACATTACAAACATGAACATTAGC
This sequence comes from Clarias gariepinus, assembly GCF_024256425.1. NCBI lineage: Eukaryota > Metazoa > Chordata > Actinopteri > Siluriformes > Clariidae > Clarias > Clarias gariepinus. The sequence goes on along the minus strand of NC_071114.1, from coordinate 23,320,145 downwards.
ATTACCAAAATGTTAGTGATTTGATAAGACCAAATAAAACACAAAAGTCAGAGATTTTCTTCTCCAGCTCAGAAATCAGCTGTGTACTTTGTATATATAGTCCTTTTTCCCCTCATCACTTTTACATCATGTTTTTGCATGACCATAGTGGGTGCAAATTTAGCTTGAGATGACAAATTCTGCAGATTTAAACTCGCCATACATTTAAACGGAAACCCATTTAGATAACAGAGTCTTGATTTTGATAAGAGATTCTTCTCATTTTCAGTTCAGTACAGCTGTTCAGATGTTTTCAGAGAGAATTTCACCCAAACATTTTCCCTCAATTGGTCATAAACATACAAGTGATTTAAGTGCTCAAGTTCTAAACAAACTCTTGCACAACTGGCATGTAAAGCAGAACACAAATCTATATGTTTATGTTTTGTAAAAAAACAAACCAAAAAAAAAGGAAAGCTGCTCAGTTATAGGAAAAGTCCTAATCATGATTATTTTGGTAAATATCGAGATCATAATTATTGAACACGATACCTCGATGACTTCTGAAAATTTATGCATTTATTTAACCTGGTGTTTTTGACAGTGGAGATTATTACCCCAGCATGGGTGAGACTGAGTTTGGTGATGAACAAAAGCGCACTGCCGTAAACTATAAGGATGTGTTAGATTTCTAACACAGGATGAGAACATCACTGCAAAAACAATGCAGCAAAAAACAAAAAAATCACTGAATCTCAATGGTCTTATTTTTATAATAATCAAAAGGCAAAATTTTTATTGAAATCGAGATTGGATAAATTGCACAGCCCTGTAAGAAAGTTTGAACATTTTATGGTTTATTGTTTATAAGCCTCACCGTAGCAGGAGCGTCCGTCGCCGGTGAAGCCTGAAGCACAGTGGCAGGTGAATTGGTTTCCCTGACCAGGGTGGCAGACTGCATTGGTGTCGCATCCATGTCTCCCGGTGTAACACGGGTTCTGCTGTGGGGTTCCACCTGAAAATAATAGCCTGATTATTTCAAGCTCATCAGAACCTTAAAATCAGTGCTCTAGCGCTGCATGGGTCTCTGGGTCTCTGGGTCTCTGGGTCTCTACAACACATTGCTTGAATAGTTGTTATTACACATTTTCCTGATTGTTTACATTGAAAAAGAAGAAATGCATTAGGTTTTCTGCTTTATTTCTGTTTTACTCCAATGAAAGTCCAGTTTGCTCCAATAATACTCCAGTTTGCTCCAATAATACTCCAGTTTGCTCCAATAATAATCCAGTTTGCTCCAATAATACTCCAGTTTGCTGCACTCTGCCATCAGATGCTTCTCAGTAGTTGCCTTGGCTGGCTGAAAGTTGTGCAGTTCCTTCAGGGGTGCATTTAATAAACACTCTAATAACCTCATTTACTAGGTTGCATTAACTTAATAAAAGTAAACAAATGAGGCCACATGAATGATTTCAGGCTTTAAGCAGTTATATTAGCTCAATAAACCACAGTAAGTTTTTCTTGAATATTATGGCTTAATTCTCTCTTTTTTTTCACCTTTAACACGGAACTATGCTTTCTCTTAAATGTGACTGACAGAGTTTTACTCGACACTGTTCTGACACATACCTCCAGATTCTGCACGCAGCAGTTAAGCAGCAAAGTAAAACCATGAAAGTGAAACAAAAACAGGAATAAATTTTAAAAACACACAGTTAAGGGGTTCCTAAGCCTGGGCACATGTACCAGAGTAGAACCAGGATTTAAAAATCCACACTGTTTGATCCTGTCCTTTATTTAGGGCCTTTCAATGACTAAATAAAGGTATGACTCTAAAATAAGGTAATCCAAGGACTGCGACAAAGCATGTTGATCTGAGACACAGTCCTCAAATTACTGTATATCTCAGACCAATAACCTTTTTTTGTAACAAAAAAATAAGAGATAATAGCTTTTAAAGATTATTTTGTTACAGTTTGCTGTTTAATTCTTACAATGTCAATTGCAAGTCCTTGTTTTTTATCTTCACATCCTTCCTATGAGGAGCTCTTGGTCTGAATGCTTCACTGTATGCTCGTTCTTCAGTTGATATAAATATTTTACCCACACCAGCATTCCGCACTCAATGACAACAACTGAACCACTCATTGACAATCATCTGCTTCGAATACCATTTTCACGCTAAGCCTTGCTCTCATTTCAAGCTCAAACAAATCCTGCTGTTTAAACGTTATCAGGCCAGCAGACACCCCGGTGCTGAGAGCAGACGAGTCACTGGGATGAGAGACAGCTGCTCATTAGCGTTTGAAGTAAGAGCTGGGCCTTACAGGAAGCACACCACAGATGCTAGTCCACTCTAGCTGTAAACTCCAGCTGAGCCGGGCCTGCTTACATAACCTGCCCCCACAACTGAAAACGTACCCCTATAGTCTCTTGAGCTCACACACCTACCATGTGATGTTGCAGACACACACACACACACAAAAATACAGATCTAGTCACAAACCCAGATACACATGTATCCAACATATCTCTGTAGTAAATAAAAGTTAAATACACAAACACACATCGCCTGGTCATTTCCCTATCATCAAACTGTGTTTAAAGTTCCCTCAGATTCCTGTTCCTGGTCTTCTGCTGTTCTGCTCAGCAGGTTAAAGCTCTGGGTTACTGATCAGGTCTGCAGTTTAAACACCAGCTCCTCCAAGATGCCACTGTTGGGCCCTTGAGCAAGGCCCTTAATCCTGTTTGCTCCAGGGGTCCCATATCATGTCCAACCCTGAAGCTAAAAGCTTCTTTTTTATTATATTATTATTAGGAGTAGTAGTAACAGTAGTAGTAGTGAAGGGAATCAACAGGGACCACCTGATACAATATTATCACGATACCTAGGTGCCCATTCTGTACTGAAATTCTGCAAGTATCACAAACTATTCCACTTTTTTTTTTTTTTCAGATTTTATTCCAATTTTAAACAAACGTATTAAATCAATCGATTCTACCGAACAGGAATCTGTGCTGTCTTCCAATGTGTTAATAGTGTAGAGCAGGATTTTAGAGGAATGGCAACATTTAACCGGCTTAAATGGAAACATGTACAGTATGAAGACATAAAATAAAAGTGATTTTGCAGCCGGAGGGCCAGATAGAGCTGATTGGCCGAGCTCTCTAAAAGGGGAGGGGTGAGAGGTACTTAGTGCTCCCACATTAATTACGGCTCTACGGCCAATCAGGCACATCTGTGAGCTCACGCAAGCGGAAGGAGTGGATAGCGCTGTCCTCCGAGTGTGTTACGCCGCCCCCAATGGTGCATGAGCGAGCAGTTTAAAATGATGCGGTCGGCTGGCGTCATGTGGCTCGGAGGAAAGATAGTCTTCGGCCATCCAGACTGATTAGTAGTAGTAGGCTTAATGTGGAAGCCCCCTAATGAAGGGGAGGAATTAGACATGGCTAAATTAAAGAGAAAATTATTATAAAAAATAATAAGATAATTAGAAAATAATTATAATAAAAAAAAAACGATTTTGTAGTCAGTGTGGGTATACATGAATCGCAATACATCACTGAGTTGATTTTTCCCTCATTTCAAATTATTACTGTTAACCTAGCCTTTCTGTCAGCTCCAAACCAGTCTGGCCATTCTCCTTTGACCTAGCTTAACAACATGGTGATTTGTCATGCTACAAAAAACCTCAAAGCCCTAATCACTCTGATCCTAAGTTCACCATATCAATGATGTACATTTACAACAATTCACCATATAAGACCCAGTGTAAGCTGTCACTATAGAGTTAATCATTCATTAAAATGTTATTACAATACTTCAGTTCACAGAGAAACATAGCTACTTACTGATTGGGCCGACCTTGTTGCTCATGGCATAGCGAATGAGCTGGTTGACTGAGTCGTACAAGACGAACACCTGGTCCACGCTGAGCTGCTGACTGGGCGGTACAGAGAGGAAGGACTCATCATGCGGGCAGCTTTGGAATGTAATCCTCTGCCTCCACAGGTAAGTCAGGGTCTCGACATTTCCCTCAGGGTGGCTTACTGTGTACTCCCGGGTGGACGAGGACGTGATCACTGAGGTGGAAAAAGAGCAAGAAAGAGAATGCTTTACTTCTTGCATGCTGCTGCAGTGAGACGACCACAGCACACATCCTATAAAATTCAGACTCACAGTTGCTGGCGTACTGGTAGATCTCGACATAGGGGTCAATTTGGACACTGGCACCGGGTGGGATTTCTGGGATCCTGCCCTCCAGCCGAGTGCTCACCAACAGGTGGTCATGCTCGTCGATTCCTTTGAACTCCTGGTTGATGGTGAGTTTTTCACCGCCTGGTTGAAAAGTCACCTCGGCCTGGCGAGTGAAAACCCCTCCTACAGGCACAGGGACAGAGGGAGAGACGATAGAGTGAAGCCAGAACACCAAGGATGGTGAAAATTAAGGCACTTTAGGAATAGGAATGACCAAAAGTGGGCTTAACACAAAACCTTGAGGAACACAATACTGTCCATTAACGCAGTCCATTAAGTTAAACTGGTCCCAATCTGTTTTCATTACAGTTTGTGTAGAAGTTTGAACTTAACTCCAACAGTACAGAGACAAAACTAAACAAAAAAGTAAGAAAAAAACCTAAATCATACTGCATAATACTCCTAATACTATATAAGCACGTTATCATGCCTGTAACCATGACAAAAAGCATCACTAGGAGTTTAGGCCAGATGACAGTATAAGCTATATTTATGTTTTACCTTTGCCTCAAAAAGAGGAAAAAAGGATTGACAAAAAGAGAAAAAAAATAAAAGAAGAAGATAAAAGCAAAAACACGTTATAATGACTACATTTTGGTATAGATGATTTACATGAGCATTACAGTTGTGGTTTAGATTTGCCTTAGAAATTAAACATTACAATTATTAAAGTCTAAATCATCAATTAAGATATCTTAAAGACAAAAGAATTATTCGATCTAGTCTGCCCAAACTTTTGACAGTTAGTCTACTTAAACTTCATATCTTACTCTCCTACCAATAATGCTGAAACCGTTCTGGAATCCCGGCTGCTCCAGGGCGAAGGCCCAGCCAATGACCCCTCCAAGTGAGGAGAGAGGCTGCAGGGAGTAGCCAATACTGTCTGGAATGCTGCTAATGGCTACATA